>NC_060120.1:47945251-48248051 GCF_021461395.2 Schistocerca americana
CACTTCTGTGTACTAAATCTCTGACCCTTTGTACCCCATAATTACGAAACAGTTTAATCTTTTCGTGACAAAAAGTAAAAACAGCTACAGCCGTCCCTATGATTTTATTTTATTTCGTCGCTACCAGTTTCGACACTTCATTGCGTCATCTTCAGGCTGTTTTGATGCGTTACATGTTGATACGATCCCCATGCATAACCCATCAGTTGCCAGCATTACTGGATTCGCAGATAATTTGTCAGCACTCCAACCATCAACTATCCAAAATTAAAAAAAAGGTTAATCTTGTGGTGGCCCCGCCATTCAATGTACTTCAATGTTCACACAGCAGGTACATCTTTATTTACTATCGTTTCTGGTGCGTGCAACTTAATGTCAAGCAGTGTGTACAGTCATAAAAATCATAGTTAAACCTTCACATGATGATGGTTCAGACTTTCGAAGATGATAGAGACCGGTTAATATATCAATTTGAGGTAAGGGACCCTGGTCCAGAAACGACCAAGTCGAAAGTTACAAGCGAAAATCGTTCTGATACCACAGACAACGTGTTTCTTCTACTACAAGCTCTTTGTTATCCAAATTCGTGGAGGAAGTGGTATGAACCAAAATAAGAAACAATTTTCCATTAAACGTGCGTTCTTAAGTGCATACCTTAAGAGCTATGAACACTTGTTAAGTAGAAGAGTGGTGTTTCACAGTAGCGAAGATGAACGAATGGTCACTGCATGCAAGTATGCACTTTAAAGCCCATGTTTACTGAATGTATTTTTCTTTCTTTGGTCCACAGGACCTCCTCACAGAATATGGAAGGCATAGAACTTGCAGTAGAACCTAGGTTCACTGTCAGAGGTATAGAAACGATTTTCCCTTATAATTTTCGATACAGTCGGTTCAAGACTAGGATCGCTTACCTCAAATTGACATATTTACCCTCTTCCATCATCTCCGATAATACGAGGGTCGTCCACAAAGTAAGTTCCGTGTCTATTTCTATCCGCGGCAGCGCTACGATCGCAGTTCCGAGCTTGCGCGGCAGTTACTCTGACTCGAGGAGAAGACATGTACGCCATTTTCAGATCTCTGCTGGCGACGTGCGCTGTGTAGTGTTTCTTTATAATGTCAGCCGTAATTGAAAATGCCACCGCGTGTGGAATCAGATCTGTGATTCGTTTTCTAAATGCAAAGAAATTTAAACCAAGGGAAATTCATCGGTAAATCTGCAAGGTTTACGGACAAAATGCTGAAACATATCGGCCATCAATGGGATGGAGGCACACTTCATCCCCAACGAAGGTTAAGCCTAAGCAAATGTTGACACCTCGAAAAGCTGTGTGCACCGTTTGTTTGGGACGCAAAAGGCATTTTGAAGATTAATTTCTTACCACGTGGACAAACAATCAGTGCACATGGTTATTGCGAGACCATTGAGAAATTCCGCAGCGCAGTACAGAACAATCGCCGAGGATTACTGTCAAAAGCTGTTGCATTTTTCCACAATGCCCGATCTCAAACGCCGAACGTGGGCAAACAACTCTTACGGGAATTTCACTGGGACGCGTTTGATCTTCCTCCGTACGGTCCGGATCTCGCTCCCAGCAACTTTAGTCTCTTCTTACTCCTAAAACTGTCCTTTGTGGTCAACAGGTCAACGATGATGACGATCTGAAAGAACATATTACCACATGGATGAATACACAGGCGCAACCTTCTATGAAGAAGCCACACAAGAACTTGTGCCACGCTATGACAAGTGCCTACAAAATTCCGGAAGCTATGTGGAAAAGTAGTTAAACAGTTGTAGATTTTTGTACAGTAAACATTTTTCTGTATCTGTACACGTTCTACATCTACATTTATTCTCAGCAAGCCACACAACGGTGTGTGGCGGAGAGCACTTTATGTACTACTGTCATTACCTCCCTTTCCTGTTGCTGTCGCATATGGTTCGCGGGAAGAACGACTGCCGGAAAGCCTCCGTGCGCGCTCGAATCTCTCTAATTTTACATTCGTGATCTTCTCGGGAGGTATAAGTAGGGGGAAGCAATATATTCGATACCTCATCCAGAAACGCACCCTCTCTAAACCTGGACAGCAACCTACACCGCGACGCAGAGCGCCTCTCTTGCAGAGTCTGCCACTTGAGTTTGTTAAACATCTCCGTAACGCTATCATGCTTACCAAATATCCTTGTGACGAAACGCGCCGCTCTTCTTTGGATCTTCTCTATCTCCTCTGTCAACCCGACCTGGTACGGATCCCACACTAATGAGCAATACTCAAGTATAGGTCGAACGAATGTTTTGTAAGCCACCTCCTTTGTTGATGGACTACATTTTCTAAGGACTCTCCAAATGAATCTCAACTTGGCACACGCCTTACCAACACTTAATTTGTTTTATATGATCATTGCACTTCAAATCGTTCTGTACTCATACTCCCAGATATTTTACAGCAGTAACTGCTACCAGTGTTTGTTCCGCTATCATATAATCATAAAATAAAGGATCCTTCTCTCTATGTATTCGCAATACATTGCATTTGTCTACGGTAAGGGTCAGTTGCCACTCCCTGCACCAAGTGCCTATATGCTGCAGATCCTCCTGCATTTCGCTGCAATTTTCTAATGCTGCAACTTCTCTGTATACTACAGCATCACCCGCGAAAAGCCGCATAGAACTTCCGACACTATCTACTAGGTCATTTATATATATTGTGAAAAGCAATGGTCCTATAACACTCCCCTGCGGCACACCAGAGTTTACTTTAACGTCTGTAGATGTCTCCCCATTGAGAACAACATGCTTTGTTCTGTTTGCTAAAAACTCTTCAATCCTGCAACACAGCTGGTTTGTTTTATATAACCAAACGGAACTTACTTTCTGGACATACCTCGTATATAGCATCATGAAGAATCATCTTGTATAGGTCCGACACACCGCTGTGGGCTCCCTGAATATAAGCCTGTTCATCAAGGTCTGCACGGCAGCCCGGCGTCGTTATTGCGGCCCTTAGCAGAGAAGCAGAACCTGATGCGGCGTCGTTCGCCGGCGCCTCCACGGCCGGATGTCGAAGTCAGGGCGTCTTCGCCGGGGCAGGTAACGAGCCCTGTGGCCGCCTCTCCACAGCACCGACTCTCCACCTGTCACGACGAAAGTTCCAAATGTGAGTAGCTGTACGAAGAATAACTGCCTGTAATGCTGTATATTTCGTCTCCAAAATGCAGCCAATTACACAAAGGCACAATGAACTCCACGGAAAACGGATATTGTTAAAATAATCTTCTACAACAATTTCGCCTCATAAGCAAACAACAGGACCTTCATTTACGAAGAACCCACATTGTTATATTTTGGCTACATATTTATTCTCTCTCTCTCTCTCTCTCTCTCTCATTCATCGACTGCCACTCCATTTTGTTAAAATGTGGCACTGTATTCATTCCATTTAGTATGTCAACCAGAAAACCACTTTTTTTTAGTTCTTCATGTGTTACAACATGTGTCAGCAAAACTATGATTTATTTCTGCAATCGACTCCAAATGACAGCTGAAAATATTAACAAAAAAAAATGTTCAAATGTGTGTGAAATCTTATGGGACTTAACTGCTAAGGTCATCAGTCCCTAAGCTTACACACTAATTAACCTAAATGATCCTAAAGACAAACACACACACACCCATGCCCGAGGGAGGACTCGAACCTCCGCCGGGACCAGCCGCACAGTCCGTGACTGCTGCGCCCTTGATCGCTCAGCTAATCCCTCGCGGCAAAATATTAACAACTTGCATCAGTTTCTCATTAGTGGATAAGATACGCTGGCGAAAACCCATAACCAAATGCTACTTGTTCTTTATATATTTTCACTGTGGGAACATCATTTAATGATTACTGGTTTAAGGAAGGACTGAGCTAAACACCAAATTTGTTGTTCTCCCCCGCATACAAATTTTCGTGTTCTTAATACAATATCCCATCTCATTTGCAAAACGGGAACATCAACAGAATTTACGATACCAACAAAGATTTTGTATATTTTTGGTAGTTGCAGCTGCTTTAGAGAACTTCTTGCGGAACACAGACATCTGCAGTGCAACAATACTGATTTCGAAATAGCAAGTGCAAACTGAGGAACTTTGATAGAATTTCCATGAACGGTTACCTAAATATAAAAGAAAATAGACGAAAATTTTTCGTGGAAACGGAAATGTTCCAATTTTTTCCTGTGGAGCAAATATATAGCGTGAACTAAAAATATGTAATACGAACTGTTGCACTGGGAATTGCTTATAGGGCATATCAAAAGCGATATGATTAAGACTGAAGGAAATATTATTTTTGTAGCCAAAACATAGCCCCTAGCGATGAGTTTGTCACTGCTTTTTAAATATCACAATGAAAGGATGGTATGGCGTTATTGGCCATGAGTCCCCATGTGGGGTTGTTATGACGCCTAGTACTTTTTATTTGACTCCACTTCGGCGACTAGCGCGTCAATGGTGGTGAAATGATGATGACAACACGCCACCCAGTCGTCGACTGGATTAAATGTTCGATCTGGTCCCCTGCGTGACAGTCAACCAAGCTGACCTCTCAACCTTGGAGGCGAACAGTATTATAATAACGTATTATGGCTGATATATCATTACACATTTGGGATCAGATGATTGGCGAATTATCTCTTAAACGTAACTAGATAATAGTTATGCGTCACTATAGAGAGCCCTCATAGAGGACATCCACGTAACATACGTAGAGCTCGATTACATAAAAAAACATTATGTCGCTACAAACTATGAAACATCCCCTTACAAAAATTTTATAAATGACAGTGCTGGAAAACCTCTACGTTATTTGATTTTCAAACAGCTGAGCAAAACTGAACGGACTCAGACATTTCTCTCTTTACTTATTCTGATCCTCACTGAACTGACAAACAATATATATATATATATATATATATATATATATATATATATAGATATATATATATTTTGCGCAATGCAATCTGACTTTCAATAATCCCAACAAAACAAATGCCCTGACTAACAATAACCTATACGTTTCATGAATTACTTACCTCACAAAAATCTTCGTTACTCAAACTACTGCTATACTGCGCGCGCCAATACTGCCAGCTGAATAAAAGATTCTAACTACTGAAGGCACTAACTACTGATAGGCATAGTTAGCCAATGAAAGATTTTGATAGAGAACAATCAATGTATTAATAGTGTTCAAAAGTCATTATATATATATATATATATCAGTTGATGACATCCAGTCTTACAAATTTACTGTCTCTGATGGACACACGTCCAGATCATCCGCTCTCAAAACTCTGCCATCTCTCTCCCCACGTCCCCCACTGCTGGCGGCTCACCTCCAACTGCGCAACGCTACGCGCTGCTCACATCCAACTGCCTAACACTACAATAGCAAATATTCCAACAATGCAAACCAGCCACAGACTGCACACAGCACAGTCAGTGATTTTTATACAGAGCGCTTCATGGCATTACCAACATAAAAACATAAACAGCCTACTTACATTGCCTCCATACTCCCCACTAAAAATTTTACAAATTGTTTTGGGCACTGACCAATACATATTTGTTAAATTTTTTTATATGAACGCTAACAAATATATCAAATGCACACTCTTATCGGTAAAATGTTGGTCAAAAGCTAAAATTTTCTCACAGCCCATAAAGACAGTCCTGATCAGTCATCAGCGTAGTTATTGCAGTTCTTTTTTTTCCTCAAAGTCTGAGCAGTGAAAGAAAACGCACACGGAAGTAGCGGATTTCAATCTAGTGTTGAAGAAGTAGTGTCGTCCTTCCAAAGGAAAGACAGTGCTAACTCTTGACATCCAGACAGGTAATGGGCCTCAACAGAGCAAACACACAGGAGAATCAATGATTTTCCCACAGAGCGCTACGTGGCGTTACCAACAAAACCACTGTCCTGCCGTCAGGAGAAGAGGCCAAAGACATCTTACATTTCACACCACGTATTAGGAACAGTGATCACAGTCGTTATATTACCTTGTTCCACTAATGGGATTGTTCTATCGTGTTAGTGGGCTGTGGATGGTAGGTGACACACAGCGTTGTGTGTCCCACTGGTATTAGTGGCATGGTAAGTGGCGCATTCTGGCAGCCAATCTGTCTCCCCACTCTACTATCAAGCCGCGCCTTTGTCAATATGTAGTAACATTGTCCGCTAAAAGTTATAGTCCTTTTTATACTCTAATTCCTTTCTATCAGTATTACAGGATATCTAACAGCAGGATAGCTCTTACATTAAGAACAGTCTGTATTTTTTATTTATTAAACGCAGGCAAGTTCTTAATTTGTTTTAACGGATGGAGGACTCAAATAATTCACACAATTAAAATTAGATGTATTTATTAAATTCAGACATCCTTGCAAAATACATAGGGAAAAATGAAGTTATACGGCGTACGATTTATTGTGAGATTGTTTTACATTCGTATTTTATATTTTACTTAATAACGCATGTACTTACTGAAATGTATTTGGTGAACGTGCCTTTACCATTTTTATGTCATTAAATATTTTTATTTTATGACAGCGGTATCTCCTTAACGACTTATCAACGTACAACCTCTTGACGGTACGTACCCTCATATGGAACGAGAGGTGGGGCCGCTTAATGCAGCCAGGAAAATGATGGTTTTGGTAGTCCAGGCGTTATCGTGTGGGGAGTCATAATCTTATTTGGGTGTACTGACCATATCTTTGAACTCAGTTGTGGTCACCGCTATTGCGACATTATACTGCTACCATATGTGCACCTTTTCATGGCTGCTTCCCTCCCTGACATCTTTTTTATGGGTGGTATGCGCGACCGCATCCAACGGCACAGGTAAGGAGCCCAATATGTGCGGAATGCGTTGGGGTGACGTCCACATGCCCCAGCGACCATCCTACAGTTGTCAGCTGCAACGATGGAGTAGTGAAACGCCCTGCCACCAGAGCATATTTATTTTGTGGTCAGCATGGGAGCTTGTTGTGATCACGAACCTATTAAGGAACATGTCCCGGCGTTTGGGATGTCCAGAGGACCATAAAAAATAGCGCTGACTTGGCGTAATTACTATATTTGAATAAAAGTGTCATTTCCGTTCGTTTCGTGGAGTATTTCTTTCCGTCCTCTATTGTACTGAACTTTATTGTACTGGGACTGTAGCTGTTCTTTCTATGTATGGTTCAAGTTTCATAGAGCTATGTTGCTCAGCAGTCACACGTTATTTAAAAGTTACTTTCGTCTTTATATTTTTCGTACCAGTGTAGAAGATTTTGGCGTTGCAGAAGACGTAACACTACACTACTTACGCTGCGAACTAAGGATTATAAATGAGGAGATGACTAAATCCTTTCAAACTATGTCACAATTTTCTGGATAATCTATTGAATAATCATAGGCAGTGGGCAGTTTCGCTCTGCACACAGGTAGTCAATGAAATCCCTTACGGTGACGTGTATCGACTAAAGGACATGCTTGTGTATAAACTTGATCGAAAAGGTGACTTTCAATCCAACTGAATAAAAATTATTACAATATTGAGTAGATTATTGGATTGTGTAGATTGTCGGACAATGTATATAACCGTTCCTGATCGAAAACTGGGTATTATATAAAACTCAAGGCGCTGGGAAAGTAATATCAGACGTAACGAACATGTATTGATTTAGAATAAGATCGATTTACCGTCATTGTATCTCTAATGGAAAAATATCTTCGACATTCTAATTTGGAATAAAATGTACATTTTGTAAAAGGAAAAAGAAGAAGATAACTAGTTGGTTAAATAATATGGAATAAAGAGAAGCCTTACATATGTACGGTAGATCTGGAACTGAGGCTGTCGATTCAGAAACTATGTATCTAGAGTATGGCGAGAGTGAGGAACTAAATGGAGGAGAACAAGAAGAAATTACAATTGAAAGAAATTCTGCCATTTTGATCAGTAGAGAAAATGTACGATGGTTGACCGAAAAGTAATGCCTCCACCTTCGTAACTCTTCAACAATTGTCGGCATTGGCATGCGGCAGGTACTGGCTTGTTTCGTAGCCTCTTCTCTACTGCTGCAGTCGACGGGCAGCCTTAGCATTGAATGGCTGCGTTTTTACAGTGTAAAGCATGGAACCCGGCGCAGACTGTCGGTCAATGCGATTTAACCAACGTGTAGTCATTGAATTCTTGACAGCAGGAAGTGTCACCCCAAAGAAGATTCATGAGAGAATGAAAGCAGTCTATGGTGATTGTGTTGATGTGAGCACTGTGCGTCGTTGGGCGAGTAAATTTAAAGATGTTGAGGTTGGAACATCTGACCTGCGTGACAAACAAAAGAGTTGGACGTCCTGTGACAGCACCCACCGAGTTTCACAAGCAAAATGTTGACAGATTGATTGAGGACGATCGTCGTATCACTCAGAGAGAAATTGCTAGCACAATTGGCATTTAACAAGAACGTGTTGGTCACATTATTGCTTTGCTTGGCTATCAGAAGATCTGCACACGACGGGTACCCCGGATGCTGACTCCTTAAATGAAAGCGCACAGACTTGAAACTTGCCAGGAACTCCTCTCGAGTTACGAGAATGAAGACGCAGAGTACTCACATCAACACAGTCGCCATACACTGCTATCATTCTCTGATGAGTCTCCTTTGGGGTGACACCATCTGCTGTCAAGAATTCAATGATTGCACGTTGCTTCAATCGCACTGGCCGACCATCTGCGCTGGGTTCCATACTTTACACTCTTACAACACAACCATTCAATGCTAAGGCTTCCCGCCAACTGGAGCTGTAGACAAGAGGCTACGGAAGAAGCCAGTACCTGCCGCATACCAATACTGCCAACTATTGAAGAGTTAAGAGGGTGGAGGCATTACTTTTCAGTCAACCCTCGTAGTAACAGATACATATGTTAATGTCTAAATCTAATTTCCAGGGAATGTAGAGTTGAATAAAGGCAAAAACTTAATTTTGTAAGCATCGTAAGCGGCTTTAAAAATCATCATCCTTATATTTAACGACTATTGTTATTAGAGATCGCCAAAATTAGAACAAGTCCCCTTTTCTAATGTACTGAAATGGCGGATTCTTATAAATTAGTTGCCTGTGGTTTCGGTTACTTTCTCTTTCGTAACTTTGTAAAAAGTGTGGTGCCATAAACACTAGTACATGCATACTCCTTATACAGTACTTTAGTTGTTCTTAATGTTGTCATCATCACGTACGGTATGGAATAATGTAGCAAAGACTGTAACTTTTTGAAACGCTAGCAGAAAACTTACATCCCTCTAATTTTCGAATATTTTTATTACTGTTGATGACTGACAATGAGGCTGATTTCATCGCGTACTGCGGTGAACTTCAGATCTCATAGCTGTGGTTCTCATTTATGTTAATGGCGTGTCCACTTTTGCTTTGATCTCAGTTTACTCATTTCCTCCTTATATCTGTTCGCTTTGGGTTGTAATAAGAACCCAGCGAGTCAGGGCAGAGTGTGAGCAACCAGGGAACATTCTTTAGCTTGCCTGGTGCGTTAAATAGTCCATATTTTCCTCAGATACGTCTTTCATCTTTCTTGTATCCGTCATTGTCGTTTGTGGTCATCGCGACAAAATCGCCATAGGTTGGTCCTTGTCGTGTCGTCACTAAATCGCTTCCATTTGTATCAGAAGCTGAGTAGTCTTCTAGGTCACTGATACTGCTTCTCATTACTTCCACCCTCACCTTAGTCTTCCATGTCAGGGTCTACCTCACTTGTCCTCATTACTAGATTCATTTACGGTACGCTGCCTGTTTTTCATAACCTGTATTCCATACATAAACATATTGCTTATCCTTCCACTTGACTTATCCTCCCACCAGGTAGCTTCACCTATCCACCCAACCCCATGCTAATGCGCCTCCAGTTTTCCATCATCTTCTTCACACCTGCCAAACTAAAATGCATTCTCGTTGGAGCGACTATACCATCGGCATCAGCAGCAATACTTCTGCTACCAACCGAAACTGCAACAACCATGCTGACACAGTCTTCATCAGTACCACCAGTTACAGTGAATCATAAACAGTACAAACAGTAAAACCAGCAATTGACTTACTTCAGTCATGAGTGCTGTAGCTGTGAAATGTCATGTGGCGTAAGGCTTTGCGCTGCTGGCTGGTGCGTCAGATGTCGCCAGTTCATACCTGACTGATACCGACACAGACACCATTTTATGTAATGTTTACCATTTCTGGAAGATTCTTGAAATATCTTTTGTGTATAATGTCTCTATATCCTGAAAAATCTGATGTACGTGTGGCTCTCTCGCTCTCTATTCGTTTAGTCGGTTCCGACTCTTCGTGGCCCCATGAACCAAATCACGCCACTTTTTCCTGTCTTGCACTTTCTCCCGTAGACCTTCCAGGTTGGAACACATTGCTTCTGTGATGCCATCGATCCATCTCATCCTCTGACGTCCTCTTCTTCTAGTTCCTTCAATCTTACCCAGCATTAATATTTTTTCCAGCGAGGCATGCCTTCGCATTGTGTGTCCAAAGTAGGTCAGCTTTTGTTTTAACATTAGACCTTCCAGGGAGAAATCTGGTTTCATTTGCTCCAATATTGATCTGTTGGTTCTCTTTGCAGTCCATGGAACTCTAAGAAGTTTCCTCCAACACCACAATTCGAAGGAGTCAATTCGTCGCCGTTCAGCCTTTCTAATGGTCCAGGTCTCATACATCACAACTGGAAAGAACATAGCCCTCACAATACGGATCTTGGTTGCTCGTGTTATATCTCTGGACCTTATAACCTTGTAACCTTTACCAAAATTCTAGAATATCTAACATTCGTATATATTGCCACAATGTCAATGCAAGAGGTCAATTCTGTTCTAGCTGTACAGTGCTGTCAGTAACGTGCTTTCAGTACGAAGTGTTGAACTTTATTGATTAACCTGTCTTCAGATTTAGACTTAATTGTTATTTAAACATAACACTATCCCCAGCTATGAAGAACCATTGTCAGCTTTATAACGAGCTCCATCTCCACCACAAGTAGCTACAGTATCGATCCCTAAGTATATATGCTTTCATCAGGAGATTGTCACCATCGCTGACTCCTTATCACTGAAATCCACAAATCAAGCCGCCATAGAGAAGCAATAAATCCTAATCTACAGAAAGAAAACACTCAATATATGAACCAAACTTTCACCCTATCCCACTTCACACGTCTCCCGATTTGATGATGTGGCATCTCCCAGCGTCTGCTTTGTTTGGCCTAAATTCAAGCGCCGGCACGCAAGTCGGGAACGGTAGAGAAGAGATGGCTTTCAGACGACGTCAACCAATCGCACGCCGACCGACCCCTCTCCAGGGCGACAACGAGATGTCAGCGGCCCCTATGCGAAGAGAACATAAGCGCCGCGACCGACTGGCGATGCCAGAGTTCAATAGCAGGTTCCACAACATTTTTTTGTCGTAAGTTCTATGGGACCAAACTGATGAGGTCATCGGTCCCTAGGCTTACACAGTACTTAATCTAACTTTAAGTTACGCTAAGGACAACACACACACCCATGTCCACGGGAGGACTCGAACCTCCGGCGGGGGAGCCTAGTGAACCGTGGCAAGGCGCCCAAGACCGCACGGTTACCCCGCGTGGGGCAGCTCCAAGGTTAAGCGCTTTTATAACAGCGTCAACTCTATTCACATCGCTTGTAATCTCTAATGCAGCACAGACTTGAAATTGTTAATACTGAAGAACATTCATTATTTCGCATGCCGCTCTTTGCTTGCGACACAACTGTGTAATGGCAAAGGTAAGTAATGTAATTTACTTTTTGTAGTAAGACTCATTAATACAATGTGTTTGAACGTTTGTCTAGCCAACCGTGCACGCAGGTTTCCCAGACACCCCATATTTGGCTACAAGGCCGGACATAACATGCTCTCCTGCCAGTTTTTTCATCTTAGAGTATTTGTTACATGGCTCTGCCCGATGTAGCACTCTTTTGGCGACTCAGCGAAACGACACATTAAGAGCTTGGTAAGTAGGTCCCATGTCACAGGAACCCGAAGTCAGTAAGTGTGGCCGGCCGTTGTGACCGAGCGGTTCTAGGCACTTCAGTCTGGAACCACAGGACAAATTTCATTCCTTTTCGTGACTAATTCCAGACGAAAATAAAAAAGTAACTTAGTTGAATGTTCAATAAATTACACCTGCCTATTCTGATAACACTCGTAATTCCTCATGTAGTCGCTACCCGGCCTGACCTAGCCTGCACAGAGAGCAGCTAGCCAGCGTACCTTGCAGACCTACCGGCCAACGGGCCAGGGAACTGGTCCTCCTACAGCTGATACGACGCTCAATGGGCGGCGCGCGGTATCTCGCCAAGCCAGGCGAGCTCACAAACTGCCGGCCTGGGTTTCTCGGATTACCGCGAACGTCCCTCCGCTGCGGTGTTTAGGAGGCAGTCACGCTTGCAAATAATACCTCTGGCTCAAGCTGACTTGCTAGCTAAGCGTTCCTCTGAAAGCAAGACCATAGCTCGAAGCAGGCAACTACTTAGGCTAACGACGAAACTTTGCACGTGTTCGTTCATTTGTAACATACTCTATAATTTATGATGCATAAACAATCGCATAGCTAACGGGGTGGTACACGGAAGCAAAGTTCCTTTGTCCAGTTTTAGACAAGCTCAATAATGGTGTGTTTCATGCTGTCATGCGTGCTCCATAATACACTTCACGAAGAGACTATTCCTTATTTCCATGACGGGTAGCACATAAACGCAGAAGACGTTCGCACAGCTAAATATGGATAGAATATTAGGTAGCGCAAACATCGTTTGTGAAATTTTTATAAGATCATTCTAGTTACAGACACTGAACAAGAGGTGAATAGGAAGTTGCAAGTACGAGAATACCCATACATCAGAGACAATACAAGTCAAATGGACAAAGTACATATGCATAAGCCTGATGATGACTGGTCATAATATTAGAGATATGAGTTTGTTGGCTGCTAATACTTTGCTCCAATTTGTTTACAATTATCACGTCATATCAGACGGTCAGTCACCTCCCATGATCTCATAAGTTAGGATCCCATTATCTGTAACATCTTCATCATAATTATTGTCATGCGACAAGACACATTCCCCTTCTACACGACGTTATGAACCCACGCCTCATTCGTGAGAACGGAGGTGGACATTACAACGAAACTGCCAATAACATCCCAGTACACAGGCCATTAAAATGAAACAGCCAATTGCAAAGGAACCCCAGAGCAGCCATCTTGGCGTTGTTCAAAAGTACGATCTGTATTTCTTTCGCCGTCATGTTCAGAAGCACCTTTGCCAAACATTACTTTGAGTTTGTAACTTGCAGTATCTCTACATCTAAAGGCAAATCAGCGAAACGCACACAAAGCAACCCACCCACCCGCACTCTCACACACACACACACACACACACACACACACACACAGACGCACACGCACACGCACACGCACGCACACACACAACAGCAAATGTTTATGCCTTGAATTTACAGGTAAAGGAGCACTTGTGATAGTACGAAGTTCTGTTACTGCACCGTGATAGGTGTAGGGTACAACGGATCCTAAAATTACACGTTTTGCACATCTAAACCAGTCTACGACGCTTCAGTGCCATAATGTCTGATATGAAACAGGAATCGATTTAGAAGTGATGGATCATCCACTATTAGAATCAGAATTAAAGAGAGCCTTGGATGTCTTAAGACCAGATTAGGAGGAAGGGATGGGTAACAGTCTATCAGGATTTCTGAAATCATTGGGGGAGTGGCAGCAAGCGGACTGTTCACGTAGATGTGTAGAATGTATGAGAATGGCGACATACCATCTGAATTTCGGAAAAATATCATCCACATGATTCCGAAGACTGCAAGAGCTGACAAGGGCGAGAATTATCACACAATCATCTTAATAGCTCAAGGTTAAAATGGCTCTGAGCACTATGGGACTTAACATCTGAGGTCATCAGTGCCCTAGAACTTAGAACTACTTAAACCCAACTAACCTAAGGACATCACACATATCCATGCCCGAGGCAGGATTCGAACCTGCGACCGTAGCGGTCGCGCGGTTCCAGACTGAGGCACCTAGAACCGCTCGGCTACAGCGGCCGGCCAACAGCTTAAGGATCCAAGTTGGTGACAAGAGTAATGTACAGAAGTATAATGACGATGTGTTAGATGACGAGCAGTTTGGCTTTAGGAAAGGAAAAGGTACCAGAGATGCAATTCTGCCTCGTGATGACTGGGTGTTGTGTGATGTCCTTAGGATAGTTAGGTTTAAGTAGTTCTAAGTTCTAGGGGACTGATGACCATAGATGGTAAGTCCCATAGTACTCAGTGTCATTTGAATCATGCGATTCTGACGTTGCGGCCGATAACGGAATCAAGACTGAAGAAAAATGAAGACGCGTTCATAGAATTTGACGACCTGGAAAAAGCGTTCCTCATTATAAAATGGTGCAAGACGTTCAAAATTCTGAGAAAAATATCAGTAAGCTATGTAGAGACGCGGGTAATGTAGAACATGTAAAGAGCCAACAGCGAATAATAAGAGCGGACTACCAAGAAAGAAGAGTGCGGATTCAAAAGGGTGTAATAGAGGATGTAGTCTTCCGCCTCTACTGTCCAGTCTGCACATCAAAGAAGCAATCATGGAATTAAAGGAAACGTTCAGGAGTGCAATTAAAATTCAAAGTGAAAGGATATTAATGATACGATTCGCTGATGGCATTGCTATCCTGAGTGAAATAAAAGAAGAAATACATTATCGGCTGAATGAAATGAACAGTCTAATGAGTACAGAACAAGGACTGAGAGTAAATCTAAGAAAGGCCAAAGTAATGAGAAGTAGCAAAAATGAGAATAGCCAGAAACTTAACATCAGGATTAATGGTGACGAAGTGGATGATGTCAAGTAATTCTACTACCTAGGCAGCAAAATAACCAATGATGGACAGCGGAAGGACGACTTCGAAAGCTGACTGGCACGGGCAAAAGGGGCATTCCAGGCCAAGGGAAGTCTGCTAGTATCTAACATAGGCATTAATTTCAGAAAGAAATTTCTGAGAATGTACATTTGGACCACTGAATTGTATTGTAGTGAAACCTGGACCGGGGGAAACCAAAACACGAGTGAATCGAAGCATTTGAAATGTGACGCTACAGATAAATATTAAAATTAGGTGGGGTGATATGAAAACGAATGATGACGTTCTACACAGAATTGTTGAGGAAAGGAATATGTGGAAAACACTGACAAGGAGAAGGTACAAAAGAATAGGACATCTGTTATATGGTTGAAATGGCTCTGAGCACAATGGGACTTAAATTCTGAGGTCATCAGTCCCCTAGAACTTAGAACTACTTAAACCTAACTAACCTAAGGACATCACACACATCCATGCCCGAGGAAGGATTCGAACCTGCGACCGTAGCGGTCGCGCGGCTCCAGACTGTAGCGCCACTCCGGCCGGCCACATTCGTTATATCAGGGAATGACTTGCATGGTAGTAGAGGGAGCTGTGGAGGGGAAAAACTGTAGAGGAAGACAGAGACTGTAATACAACCAGGAAATAATTGATGACGTAGGTCGCAAGTGACACACTGAGATGAAGAGGTTGACACAGGAGACGAATTCGTGTGGGGCCGCGTCAAACCAGTCAGAAAGCTGATGACTCGTTATTGGTCATTCGTTGAAACTATCTTTGCAGACTGTCATCTCCTGAAACTTTTTGAAGTTTTGCAGAAATATTTCTTTAGTTCTTACAACGTCCCTTTAAAATGCGATGCAGAGGCGCGAGCACGCGTGGTTTGTTTACTTTCTCGGCGCAGATAGTGTTCGATACCGTTGAAAATGAGTCGCTATGGCTCATTCCTACAGCAAAACCACCATCAAGATCAGCTGCCATTTGACCACGCAGGACCAAGAGCCCTAGTAAACGAACGGTTCATCCTTATCCGTATTCAAATTGTCGGTATCCGCCTCTCTAAGTAGTGTCATCTACATCAAGACGGTCGATGACGCAGTATGTAACACTATAGTGAGAAGAAGTGGGATCACTCTTCAGTTGAAACATTCTAATGCCGATAATGGGGCGGTTCCCGTTGACGGTGAAGGAGTAGGACTGCCCACACTACAAGACTTCTAACTCCGATTCGAAGGGATACCGCAGATTTCCGACAGTATGGGACGGTAATTAGCCACGTGGAACAAAAATGGAGCAGCTTCGAATGGTACCCGGTTCTCAACGGCGTGTGACAAGCTAAAACTGAATTCACAAAACACGCGTCGTCCTACCTAGACATAGGTGGGTGTCGAGCGATCGTGATGTACGATGGGCAGCCACGTACTTGTTCCACTTGCGGTCAGGAGTTTCACGCTGGTTCGGCGTGTATTCAACGTCGGCTTACGCAAATCCCGTTGAGGGAATTGTGCCATTCCCTACGATACCGGCCCTACCTATCAATTATACAGGGGTGAAACGCTTGATCGTCAAGGTAGACAGAGGATCACTTGGAAGACAAGGAATATCAGACTGCACAGGATTGACCGACGTCATGACAGAGTCTTGAGAGATTGGGGAAAGTCGGCCATCGACTAGAGAAAGGAAATAGACACTACGGTTGTACCGACCACTGCTTTTCTCTCTGACGGGGTTGTGGTGCAGGAACCACACTCAGCGGGCCGAAGTGGCCGTGCGGTTCTGGGCGCTGCAGTCCGGAACCGCGAGACCGCTACGGTGGCAGATCCGAATCCTGCGTCGGGCATGGATGTGTGTGATGTCCTTAGCTTAGTTAGGTTTAACTAGTTCTAAGTTCTAGGGGACTAATGACCTCAGCAGTTGAGTCCCATAGTGCTCAGAGCCATTTGAACCCTTTTTTTGAACCACACTCATTTGGATACGGAAACCCACGCTCAGAAACAGACGTCACCGAGGAAAAATCTTCCCCAGTTGACGACCGGATGGTCAACGACACAGCGTCACCCTCACCAGTTGCTTTCCTTGACTTCGACACAGCCCTTTCAGGTCCCTCGGGCTGACAGGTCACGACAACAGCGGCCGTTACTGGAACACAGCAGGAAACCACCGCCGATTCCACTTCGGTCAGTCAGCTCGCAAGTGCCCTTCTGGAGCCACGGTTAACTTACGGACCTTGGGCGGACGAAATTGAAGAACATCCTACACCCGCTGTGGTTGATGTGAAGGGCGTCTCCTCACACACCTCGGCCCCTCCCGAGTAGCAGCAGACGATGGCAGATGACAGGCTGATAGCGGTCCCCGTTGAGGGAGATGATTTAACAGAGCTATCGCTTAGCGACCATCAACGTCAACGCCATGCGTATGAAGATGTCGCTGCTCCACGACATTCTCAATCCAGCAGACATAGATATTTTGTCTAAAACGTCTTCTTTGATGATTTCTGCGGTGTGTATGGCTATGCGTCTCATGTGTCCCATGCCTCGCCAACCGTAAACGATCTCGCCGTTCTCCTCAGGGCGGACCTCGACGTAGAAGAAGCATGGTATCTACCCAACACTGGGTGAATGGCCATAAGAATGCTGGGCGTCGAGTTTATCAATGTGTACGCCCCTTCCGTAACGAATCGCCGTCGTTCTTCTTTGCGGATGGAGCAGTACATCTTTTTCAGGGCAGAGAAGACGAGTTTGTATTATGTAGTGATTTTAATAGCTCCCAAACGTCTAACGATCAGGTGGCGCACCATTCAGCGTGTCCCGAATTTGGACAATCATCAGGGATTTCCTTACGGTAGATACATGTTACCATATCCATGGAAATCGCCTAGGATTCATACACTTTCCTTGTGATAGAATTTACATCTCCTGTTCTCTCACAGCAACAGTCAACGACACAGAGGTGTGGCCTGTAGCCTTTTCTGATCACGCAGCCCGTATATGTGCCGTCTCCCTTATTCGCCGACGGGCGTGACGCAGCCGACATCCCTGGAAGTTAAATCTCGCTCATCTCGCTTCTCCCCGCTGTCGGCGCGCCATCGTTCGTTCGCCCTCCGCTTGCATTGTATCCCACATTGATCAGTTGGTGATAAAGTGCTCCAGGCCTGCCCTAAGAACCTTGAATACGTACGGTCGCGAAATTTCAGAGTCGAATGTACAGTCGACTGTACAACCTTTCCACCCACGCGGGAACGACAGGTGACGGTACGCTGTACGAAGGCACAGAGCGTAGTCCACATGCGGTGACACCGCAAAAGGACGATCATTCGAGAGCGAATACATGACAGAATAGCAACAGAAAGACCCACCACGTATCACGTTATTCGATAACCTAGACTACGATGAAGAGCCATCATACTGCGGACGGCCGTCACTTCATCATCGAGAGATGGCGTTCGAGTACATGATTACCGCCCGCTGACACTCCTCAACTGCGACCTGAAGTTATACACCAGACCTTGTCACACGACGTCCCACCACATCAATTTTCCTTAGGTGGAATCATTATCATCTACATAGCACTGCGTCGATAATGTGACGCCGCGCGGGATTAGCCGAGCAGTCTGAGGCGTTGCAGTCATGGACTGTGCGGCTGATCCCGGTGGAGGTTCGAGTCCTCCCTCGGGCATGGGTGTGTGTGTCTGTCCTTAGGATAATTTAGCTTACGTAGCGTGAAAGCTTAGGGACTAATGACCTTATCAGTTAAGTACCACAAGATTTCACACACATTTGGACATTTTGATACCGTGACATAATAGCCTTAGTGAAGGCACGTTATATCCCGTTCTCGAACTCGTGCAGTTCTCAAACTGATTCATAGACGTCGTGTCGCGCCTCTTCCGAGTAGCGACTCCAAGATGCTCGTCAACGGGCGTCTCACTCAGTCTCCTCCAGATTTCCAGATCTGTGCTTCACGCCAGCCGCTGTCGACCTTACTGTACAGTCCTTTGCGGCCTCCGACATTGGCTCAGCAGGCAACGTTACGTGGCGCACATTTCGCTGTACAGCATATGCAGACGGCCTGGTGCTCGCGCTCTGCAACGGTGACGATGTAACAAATGGTGTGGAACGGACTTAGACAGGCAGGGGCGCGCCGACCTATAAAAGATACTGCTGAGGGGGGGGGGGGGGGGCGGCACATACTGGGGGTACTGCCATAGGAAATTTTCTAAATCTTAGAAGAAAAATAGTGAGTTTTTAAGTGTTTTAAAGCAACTTAGTCATATCATTAACATTAAAACCCCAAAAACTGGACTCTGGATAACTAGATACTCGGGGAAATTCGACACGCCTGACACATTTTGTAAGACGTCGTGGTCTCCTGACCTTCATTGCTTACATATTCCGCCCTCACAATCATATTGCGCACATCTAGACGCTTTATTCGAACCCACAATCGATAAGATAAAGTCAACGTTGTATGAATTCATGTAAACAATATGCAAATAACTAATAAATCACAAGTGTGCACCGTGGTTGAAATACTCGAGGCTGGTGTACACACATACATTCCAGACACGAAGGTCACAGGAGCTTTTAGTTCGAGAGAGGCAACCGCACACCAGGACGCCGGCCGAAGTGGCCGTGCGGTTAAAGGCGCTGCAGTCTGGAACCGCAAGACTGCTACGGTCGCAGGTTCGAATCCTGCCTCGGGCATGGATGTTTTTGATGTCCTTAGGTTAGTTAGGTTTAACTAGTTCTAAGTTCTAGGAGACTAATGACCTCAGTAGTTAAGTCCCATAGTTCTCAGAGCCATTTGCACCCCTGCACACCAGGAGGCCAGTCCCAACCCATCTATGTCGGTCGGTGGCCGCCCGTGGAGCAGACAGCGTTCGCCCGAGGGAAAGGAGGAACAACCCCGTGTTCAGCTTAAAAGCAAATTCCGCTACATTGTGTGGGAGCGGCCAGCCTACGCATTCTTTACACATAGCATGCAGTTTCAGAGATTTTCACAGGGAGGCAGCAAACGCCAAACGCCGATACTACAGATTTCCAGATAGGTCGCCTTAAACGAAACGTCATTCTCCCGTTTTAGAAGAGCAATGCTGATTGGCAGACGATATTTCTGATGCCTTGAGCTAAAGGAGTAATGGAAGAGACATGTCTGGCATGGAGACGTCCCATTCCGTTGTCGCACTTGGAGCGAGAAACAAGTCTGTCCTCAGTACTTCACTGGGAGAGCACCTCTGTCAAGAGCGAATCGAAGTGCAACTCACTATATTGAGTTCTTTCGATTAAGAATTGTTCACTGTGTTGGCTGACGCACTTATTGCACAATAATGTGATTGGTCAGAGTTATAGTTAAACGCTTGAGAGCGAATTTTTGAGTGGCATCGCGGTGGACTGGTTATCTGACCGGTGTACCACGCCAGTAGTTAGACTAGCGCGAATAGGAATCCTTGACTTCATCAAGGCGTAGGGAGAGTTTGATTGGCGAAGGTCAATCCAGATAGCACGAGATTTATCTGATTTATCAGCGGCGAGCGGCGCAGACAGCAGTCATCACAGCTTACAGTATTGGTCGCTACAGCTATTGCGAGCCCCATATTTCCTCCACAACAGTACACTTCACTGCATTTCACACGCGACAGCCTCGACCGTGCCTAGCAACATTCTAAAGTATAATTATCCAAGTTGAGTAGCCACGCCTCTCAGCCATTCTGCCAAGTCAACAACCATCTTAAACTTTGTATAGAAATTTCATTAGCGAATCGTATCCTTGAGAGGAAAATTCACATTCCGAAAACAATCAGGACGTAACTTGTTCAATTCATAACTGAAAGTGTAATTGTGATTTCCCAGAATTTTTGCAAAATAAATAATAACTTTCGTTAGTTTCATGTTTTTCTTACACTAACTAGCACTACTCTAGTAGCGAAGTATCCCACTAGTTACGCAAGAAATTTTGTGAATTTTTGTCCCATTTCCTTACAGTGGACGGCTCCAGAAGATATTTATTGCTGAAAGTTTTTCAGGCATTTCTCTTTAGAACGTTAGGAGCGTCTGTCTGACTTCTATAGTAGTGTGGGGGTGGAAATTGCATCTTGCAGGAGCCACAGGGTAAAGGGTACATCTCAGATTAATCCGTTGCGCAGTATAACAGAATCTCAGATCAACCCCACGCTCACAATATTTTTGCTTCGAAAAATGAAACAAAACATAAACACGCACGGTATTTTCGTAAAAAGCTAATTTAATTTACAGTAATAATCATGTTTATACACTATTACAGAGCAGTGAATATATAGCTCTGAAAAGAATGAAATTATATTTAAATAAATCGTAAACTATCATTAAAAGAATAAAATATAAAATATTGCTCTCGCACACAAATATTACTTTGATTAACAAGCGAAATAGCTAATTTCAGCTTATTTTGGATAAGGCTCAGGGTTCATTATATAAAAACAGATTCTCAAAATTTATCATTTAATACAGTCAATAAAATTAATGACGTATGCCTAACACTTTCAGTCAAAAGATATGTAAATAGCGGCTTTTAATTTTGTCATACACACTAAAAATATTTAAGTATTAGAAAATAACTATTAGATTACTATAGTAATATAATAATTCAGTAATAAACAAGTATTAATATTTCGAAACTGAAAATGTTTGTATGTTTTTAATTCTCTATTTTATAAAGATTTTTAATATTGCTATAAATGCCGTTATTAGGGCTACAGTATTTTTAGAAAAGTGCAAATGTCGACCGTCTGAATGGATTACTGAATATGAAGTCGTTGATGTATGGTGGGATATCCAATTCATTCAAAACATCTCGGTGGGCTTGAAGAACAGCCAAGTTGTTCAGTCGCTTCTGTCCCACTGTTAATCAGAGATATGACTTCAGACGTATAAGGGCGCTAAATTACCATGCTGCTGTTGCTGTCGTGATTGGAACTATTAGGAGAAGCTTAATGCACTTCACTACATCACATAACATTTGTCTAACTGCAGGCTCTTGTGTAATGTACTTTCTTACATCACTCATGTTTCTTAAGACCAGTTGTTTTTTATTAGCGATATCGGCTAACATATTCAAGTGTAAGTGCAATTCCTCAATGTCTAGGTAATTTTTGAAAAACTCAGTTAATTTTTCCAAATTTGTTTCACCTCTATTTACTAAAAGCAAACACTCTTGTTCAACTGCAATGACCTGTGTGAGTTCAGTTGAAGGAAACCGCTCAGTAATGCAAGATTGCACCGCTTCACAATCTTCAATGTAAATAGAATTATACTATTCCTTTGGGGTTTTGAAAGTGTACGGTTAGCTGGCTTCGTTGTATTCATACTTCTTTGGTATACTTCGTTTCGGAGGAAGCGAAGGATCATCAACTTGTGAAGGTTTTACACACAATTCCCAAAATTGTTCAAAACTATCAAACGTTCCATTCAATACGCAAATCAAGCCCTCATAGATTTTTTCCATACCAGCAACACTTAGATGAGGGCATTGATTAATTTCATTGACATCCTCTACTGGGTTCATTGCATGGCCATAAAGTCGTAAAAAGAAATAAGTCTTGAATTGTAACATTGGCTCATGGTAGCCTGCACATCTGTAACCCGCCTCTGTTTTGTCCTCTGCAGAAAATGTTTCAGAAAACTCTAGAAGTTCTTCAAAGTTTTTCAATACTCTCAAGATACTAGCAGCTCTCATAGTCCAACGAGTCGGGCAAAGGGGTCGTAGACCAGCTTGGTCGTTGGCGCTCTCACGATGTATGCTTCTGAAAAGTCCCATCCTTTTGTTGGATTCCCTTACGGTGTTTATTAAGTCCTTGGCTTAAGCCATAATATCCCTCATAGACGTAAGATGGCGGAGATTGTCTAAAACTGCCAAGTCCAAACTGTCAACAGTGCAGTGCGCATAAGGTGCTTTTGGTTGTACACTCCTGGAAATTGAAATAAGAACACCGTGAATTCATTGTCCCAGGAAGGGGAAACTTTATTGACACATTCCTGGGGTCAGATACATCACATGATCACACTGACAGAACCACAGGCACATAGACACAGGCAACAGAGCATGCACAATGTCGGCACTAGTACAGCGTATATCCACCTTTCGCAGCAATGCAGGCTGCTATTCGCCCATGGAGACGATCGTAGAGATGCTGGATGTAGTCCTGTGGAACGGCTTGCCATGCCATTTCCACCTGGCGCCTCAGTTGGACCAGCGTTCGTGCTGGACGTGCAGACCGCGTGAGACGACGCTTCATCCAGTCCCAAACATGCTCAATGGGGGACAGATCCGGAGATCTTGCTGGCCAGGGTAGTTGACTTACACGTTCTAGAGCACATTGGGTGGCACGGGATACATGCGGACGTGCATTGTCCTGCTGGAACAGCAAGTTCCCTTGCCGGTCTAGGAATGGTAGAACGATGGGTTCGATGACGGTTTGGATGTACCGTGCACTATTCAGTGTCCCCTCGACGATCACCAGTGGTGTACGGCCAGTGTAGGAGATCGCTCCCCACACCATGATGCCGGGTGTTGGCCCTGTGTGCCTCGGTCGTATGCAGTCCTGATTGTGGCGCTCACCTGCACGGCGCCAAACACGCATACGACCATCATTGGCACCAAGGCAGAAGCGACTCTCATCGCTGAAGACGACACGTCTCCATTCGTCCCTCCATTCACGCCTGTCGCGACACCACTGGATGCGGGCTGCACGATGTTGGGGCGTGAGCGGAAGACGGCCTAACGGTGTGCGGGACCGTAGCCCAGCTTCATGGAGACGGTTGCGAATGGTCCTCGCCGATACCCCAGGAGCAACAGTGTCCCTAGTTTGCTGGGAAGTGGCGGTGTGGTCCCCTACGGCACTGCGTAGGATCCTACGGTCTTGGCGTGCATCCGTGCGTCGCTGCGGTCCGGTCCCAGGTCGACGGGCACGTGCACCTTCCGCCGACCACTGGCGACAACATCGATGTACTGTGGAGACCTCACGCCCCACGTGTTGAGCAATTCGGCGGTACGTCCACCCGGCCTCCCGCATGCCCACTATACGCCCTCGCTCAAAGTCCGTCAACTGCACATACGGTTCACGTCCACGCTGTCGCGGCATGCTACCAGTGTTAAATACTGCGATGGAGCTCCGTATGCCACGGCAAACTGGCTGACACTGACTGCGGCGGTGCACAAATGCTGCGCAGCTAGCGCCATTCGACGGCCAACACCGCGGTTCCTGGTGTGTCCGCTGTGCCGTGCGTGTGATCATTGCTTGTACAGCCCTCTCGCAGTGTCCGGAGCAAGTATGGTGGGTCTGACACACCGGTGTCAATGTGTTCTTTTTTCCATTTCCAGGAGTGTATATCCAAAACTAGTTTTTTTAGTCCTTTGAACGTAGCTCTCATATTCGAGGCACCACCATAGCACTGTCCTCTTAAGTTATCCATTGACAAATCAAGACGAGCAAAAACGTCTTTTAAAATACTAATCAGAGTTTGTGATTCCGTGTTGGGGGCCCCGTATAAGCCAATAAAGTCTTTGTTGATGGCTAAGGTATTATCGACAGTACCAATACAAAATGACACTTGTTCGTGAATTGAAGAATCACTTGTTTCGTTGACCACAATATAAAAATGTTCAGTCTTCTTGAATGAAACCAATACCTTTCTCAACACAGAGTTTCCTAGTAGATCAATGATCTCGATTTGAATAACGTGGGATGTCCACTTATACTCCGAACGCCCTAACCAATCTTTAAACACAGATACGTCATTCTTTCAGAGTTACAACAATTGAAAACGATTTGAGTTTACGTCTTTGTGCCCTGTAATTGCTAGTCCCTGTTGGCACAGAAATTACATCTTAGTAAAAATTGTCTCAAGAGCTAAAAGGCATTTCTTCATATCACTAACTGTGAATTCCATTGGGAGTCCACACTTCAGTTAGTAATAGAATTTAGTTTCAGAACACCTTCTTTATGCGTAAACGTATTTTCATGAAGATTGAATTTTTCCAAATCCTTTTTTCAGTTAGAAAACCCTACGGCAAAAAGCATCTTCTTTATTTGAAGAAAAATGTAATAGACTTTTAGCATCTGCCTGTTTGCAGCTTTTGCAAAACACTTTTTCGGTAGAGCTTTCATATTCTAGCCATGTATATTTGGTCAACCACGACTTCTGAAATGATCTTCCGTTATCAGATTACGCAGGTTTCGGCTGTGAACGGTTCTCGCCTGAAGACGACGAGAAATTGACGACACAATAATTGTTGGAGGTTGACATGTAGTATCATCAACTTCCAAGCACGCCTTTTTGGTATAAAATTTTCCCATTGCAAACTTAATTCACAATACAGTAAGAGACTGAAGTAAACGAATAAAATGTAGTCGTATAAAATAGTCCACTACACACTAAAGCCGGAAAATGAAACACGTCTGCAGCATCAACTGAACGAAACTATCCACACTGAATGACTGCGACAGCGGGGTGGAGCTTATACACTCCTGGAAATTGAAATAAGAACACCGTGAATTCATTGTTCCAGGAAGGGGAAACTTTATTGACACATTCCTGGGGTCAGATACATCACATGATCACACTGACAGAACCACAGGCACATAGACACAGGCAACAGAGCATGCACAATGTCGGCACTAGTACAGTGTATATCCACCTTTCGCAGCAATGCAGGCTACTATTCTCCCATGGAGACGATCGTAGAGATGCTGGATGTAGTCTGTGGAACGGCTTGCCATGCCATTTCCACCTGGTGCCTCAGTTGGACCAGCGTTCGTGCTGGACGTGCAGACCGCGTGAGACGACGCTTCATCCAGTCCCAAACATGCTCAATGGGGGACAGATCCGGAGATCTTGCTGGCCAGGGTAGTTGACTTACACCATCTAGAGCACGTTGGGTGGCACAGGATACATGCGGACGTGCATTGTCCTGTTGGAACAGCAAGTTCCCTTGCCGGTCTAGGAATGGTAGAACGATGGGTTCGATGACGGTTTGGATGTACCGTGCACTATTCAGTGTCCCCTCGACGATCACCAGTGGTGTACGGCCAGTGTAGGAGATCACTCCCCACACCATGATGCCGGGTGTTGGCCCTGTGTGCCTCGGTCGTGCCTCCTGATTGTGGCGCTCACCTGCACGGCGCCAAACACGCATACGACCATCATTGGCACCAAGGCAGAAGCGACTCTCATCGCTGAAGACGACACGTCTCCATTCGTCCCTCCATTCACGCCTGTCGCGACACCACTGGAGGCGGGCTGCACGATGTTGGGGCGTGAGCGGAAGACGGCCTAACGGTGTGCGGGACCGTAGCCCAGCTTCATGGAGACGGTTGCGAACGGTCCTCGCCGATACCCCAGGAGCGACAGTGTCCCTAATTTGCTGGGAAGTGGCGGTGCGGTACCCTACGGCACTGCGTAGGATCCTACGGTCTTGGCGTGCATCCGTGCGTCGCTGCGTTCCGGCCCCAGGTCGACGGGCACGTGCACCTTCCGCCGACCACTGGCGACAACATCGATGTACTGTGGAGACCTCACGCCCCACGTGTTGAGCAATTCGGCGGTACGTCCACCCGGCGTCCCGCATGCCCACTATACGCCCTCGCTCGAAGTCCGTCAACTGCACATACGGTTCACGTCCACGCTGTCGCGGCATGCTACCAGTGTTAAAGACTGCAATGGAGCTCCGTATGCCACGGCAAACTGGCTGACACTGACGGCGGCGGTGCACAAATGCTGCGCAGCTAGCGCCATTCGACGGCCAACACCGCGGTTCCTGGTGTGTCCGCTGTGCCGTGCGTGCGATCATTGCTTGTTCAGCCCTCTCGCAGTGTCCGGAGCAAGTATGGTGGGTCTGACACACCGGTGTCAATGTGTTCTGTTTTCCATTTCCAGGAGTGTATATCCGAGGCGTCGTTAAGGCGACGCGAGGCGGAGGATTCCAGGCACATCTGCTCCAGTCCTTTTGATGTCGCCGCAGTTGCAGCGCTGGCGCCCCCCCCCCCCCCCCCGCTCCCCCCCCCCACCCCCTTCCCTGGCGCCAGACTTTACCCGAAGGTTCGTGCAAAGGGACAATTTCTAAGTGTTCCCGCAGCACCGTAACACTATCATGATTCAAACCACTTATTTACCGTTAACCTGATTACTACCGTAATAATTATTTGTTTTAAGTCACTACTGAATGTATTTTAAGAGGTAACTATCGTCAAACAAGGAAAATAAAAAATTGCGACGTAATACTGTGATTTTACAAAGCATAATATAAGTAATAATTTCTTTTACATATTGGAATTTTTGAGGGGGCTCGCGCACCCTCAGGCCCCATGGAGTCGGTGCCTGTGGAGACAGCTGTCTGAATGCCGTCATACTGGTCGCCAAGAACGGGTTGGTCCCAGCGAGTGACGACCCCCTACAACTTAGTGGTACTACCAAATGCCTCGGAACAGAGTTTCAATGGCGGCATACGGCGCACTGCGGCCATTAACTACTGTCACTTGTTAACAGCAAATTCGGATCAAGATCACCAACTTTCGTCTGCTAACACTCGAGATTTTTCAAGGCCACACTACGTTAATATTTATCTAGCATCACGCATTCCACGCGTAAAGTTCTATGTACTGACTTAGCAGAAAATCGTAAGAAATTTTGGTCTTATGTCAAAGCGGTAGGTGGATCAAAACAAAATGTCCAGACACTCTGTGACCAAAATGGTACTGAAACAGAGGATGACAGACTAAAGGCCGAAATACCAAATGTATTTCTCCAAAGTTGTTTCACAGAGGAAGATTGCACTGGAGTTCCTTCTCTAGATTGTCGCACAGATGACAAAATGGTAGATATCGAAATAGACGACAGAGGGATAGAGAAACAATTAAAATCGCTCAAAAGAGGAAAGGCCTGTGGACCTGATGGGATACCAGTTCAATTTTACACAGAGTACGCGAAGGAACTTGGCCCCCTTCTTGCAGCGGTGTACCGTAGGTCTCTAGAAGAGCGTAGCGTTCCAAAGGATTGGAAAAGGGCACAGGTCATCCCCGTTTTCAAGAAGGGACGTCGAGCAGATGTGCAGAACTATAGACCTATATCTCTAACGTCAATCAGTTGTAGAATTATGGAACACGTATTGTGTTAATGACTTTTCTGGA
The DNA here is from genome assembly GCF_021461395.2 of Schistocerca americana. Lineage (NCBI taxonomy): Eukaryota > Metazoa > Arthropoda > Insecta > Orthoptera > Acrididae > Schistocerca > Schistocerca americana. Next base: position 47,973,437 of record NC_060120.1, read on the forward strand.
GACTAGAAATCTACTCTGTAGGAATCAGCATGGGTTTCGAAAAAGACGGTCATGTGAAACCCAGCTCGCGCTATTCGTCCACGAGACTCAGAGGGCCATAGATACGGGTTCACAGGTAGATGCCGTGTTTCTTGACTTCCGCAAGGCGTTCGATACAGTTCCCCACAGTCGTTTAATGAACAAAGTAAGAGCCTATGGACTATCAGACCAATTGTGTGATTGGATTGAAGAGTTCGTAGATAACAGGACGCAGCATGTCATTCTCAATGGAGAGAAGTCTTCCGAAGTAAGAGTGATTTCAGGTGTGCCGCAGGGGAGTGTCATAGGAGCGTTGCTATTCACAATATACATAAATGACCTTGTGGATTACATCGGAAGTTCACTGAGGCTTTTTGCGGATGATGCTGTGGTGTATCGAGGGGTTGTAACAATGGAAAATTGTACTGAAATGCAGGAGGATCTGCAGCGAATTGACGCATGGTGCAGGGAATGGCAATTGAATCACAATGTAGACAAGTGTAATGTGCTGCGAATACACAGAAAGATAGATCCTTTATCATTTAGCTACAAAATAGGTCAGCAACTGGAAGCAGTTAATGCCATAAATCATCTGGGAGTACGCATTAGGAGTGATTTAAAATAGAATGATCATATAATGTTGATCGTCGGTAAAGCAGATGCCAGACTGAGATTCATTGGAAGAATCCTAAGGAAATGCAATCCGAAAACAAAGGAAGTAGGTTGCAGTACGCTTGTTCGCCGACTGCTTGAATATTGCTCAGCAGTGTGGGATCCGTACCAGATAGGGTTGATAGAAGAGATAGAGACGATCCAACGGAGAGCAGCGCGCTTCGCTACAGGATCATTTAGTAATCGCGAAATCATTACGGAGATGATGGATAAACTCCAGTGGAAGACTCAGCAGGAGATACGCTCAGTAGCTCGGTACGGGCTTTTGTCAAAGTTTCGAGAACATACCTTCACCGAAGAGTCAAGCAGTATATTGCTCCCTCCTACGTACATCTCGCGAAGAGACCATGAGGATAAAATCAGAGATATTAGAGCCCACACAGAGGCATACCGACAATCCTTCTTTCCACGAACAATACGAGAATGGAATAGAAGGGAGAACCGATAGAGGTACTCAAGGTACCCTCCGCCACACACCGTCAGGTGGCTTGCGGTGTATGGATGTAGATGTAGATGCAGATACTTCCAGTACCGGTACTGATGACTCGAAGTGTATTAGCGACATTTGGAACCTAGGTCGTTACAGGCATGCTCTTCAAAGTCAGTTACGAATCGTTGAACCTTCCCCCAGACAGAGAGAGGTCTTGGCCATTCTCCACGTCCACGACTGAGCGGTGGCCCTGTTTGTCATCTCGCACACCAAGCTAAGGTACCACCATGCAGAAAGCTTGAATAGTTTGCTGCAGGAGTCCCTGATTCTGCGCTCCCTCACGACCCTAATTACCACGGAAGACATACGCTCACCTTCCTGCTACCTCGGTCACTTTTACATTAAACACTGTTACGTCCGTATCGCGACTTGCGGCGGCGCGGAAGATACTTCGCATCCTACAACGGAGGCTTGCACCAAACACGACAAGTAGAGACCGAGAACCCTCACATTTGTTGGAAGGAGATGTGGCGGACGATACACCCCATTACACTGTATACAGACTTCCGATCAACGTGGTACATGACAGTCAACGGTAAACAAGTCAAGCGATCACGTCTTCCCAAGATACATATAGCCTACTCACCTGTATGTGCTGAATGCTGAATCCCAGACATGGACGGGCGCCGTCTCATGCAGCGCATCAAAAGACGTATGGCGTTTGGTGCGCCAAATTTGTCGTATTTTCTACGGGTGACCACACAACGTATCGCACCTCGGCTGCTACTTTTCCCGGATGAACTATATTTCTCGCTCACCAAAACCAATGCAGTTACGTTGGTCCGTGGACATGCGGTGAAATATTAATTTCACGAGAGACCAAATGATGTACTGCACTTTTGTAACTAACTACAGGAACGTCGTTGTAACATAGCACCGAACGCAAAGTATAGGTAATGTTTTTCTGGTTACTTCGGGAATACCCTAAGCTACCCTCCCCGCACCTGGATCATCAACAGATAGGAGAAGATACCCATTGACTTAGCTGAAGAGAACATGACCGATTATGGGTGGGAAAACCTACGAAACGCATGAAGACATAAGTGGATGATAAAGCGTAAGGACAGCAGAGCCAAACCTTTCTACATCGTACAACGAAGCAAATTTTCCGTTTCCCCATATGCACTGCTTCGGAGCAGAAATCTCCCGAGATTATTCATTTTGTTTAATTAGTGCACGATGCGGTGCAGAAAATAAAAGTAAAAATATCTTCCTACTATTTGTTTCCCCTCACCACTACTAAACCCTTGATGGCGAGGGGGAACACCTTGGCCAGGCAACGAGTTACGATCCCTGCTCACTCTGCCTCCCATGCCCTCCCCACCCTCCACACCTTCCTCTCCACTCCTCCCAATAGCAGAAGTGATTAAGGTGACCGCTCGCGTTAAGCAGCACAGCCGGATACGAGTCCTGTCTAGAGCAAACATTTTCGTGTGTCATGAAGAGGTTTTATACCTATATCTAATGCAGCTGTAATATTTAGGAAGGACGGAGGTATTTTGATGAGATCCTTAGTAATCTTTATTGTTAGCTGCCTTTTGAAATGCATATTTTCGTAATACACAAGGAGAACTTCACAATACGCTGTTCTACGTACAACACGACATGACCAAACACAAGACACGACTGAAACATGGTCAAAGAGACTGCTGGAACAAGACAGAAATGATATGCCAACATGTCGGAAATACAAGGTCTACTCCATAAATAACCGGATATGGTAGATAGCATAAAAAATAAAAAACTTCGACGAAGTTTGTGCTTTTTTGTTATGTTTTTTTTTTGGGGGGGTGCTGAAACTGTTAACAGACTGGCCTGGCACGTCTGCCTTGGAAACAGGGTGCTCGAAATCAGTGAAACAAGATCGCCTTGCTGGTTTGCACTAACGTTGAGTTGCGCAGTGTCATTAGTTTTCTGTTAGCTGAATAACTGAAACCAATCAAATTTATCATCAGATGGCAGTGCAGGTTGCTGAAAGTTGTCTAACACGAGTTTATGATTGCACTGATAAGTTCAAAGAGGGTACAACAAATGTTTGGGATCCACCACAGGCTCTGTTGAGCAGTCATGGAGAACATCACGGGAGTTGATACGAGAAGCAGGCGTATTACAGTCAGTGATATTGGAGTAACGATAATCATTAGCGACGGATGAGCCGACCATATTGTTCGTGACGCACTGAGGTTCAAGAAACTGCATGCAAGGTGAGTTCCAAAATATTTGACATAAAAAAAATAAGCAAAGGTGTATGGTTGCGTCCAGTGGGCTTTTGCGATAGTACGAGGCTGAAGATGAGGCATTCTTTCGCCGTATTGCAACGGGAGATGATGATTGGGTGCATTTTTAACACACTGAAAGGATCTCTTAGTTGCTGAAGGTTCGCTCAAGTTGAAGTCAAGGCAGCTGCGCGTAACCTGCTAGACACACTCTCCCAAGAACTCTTTTGCATGTGAAATGAACAAGCTTGTACAGACATGACATAAGTGCACAGACGTTGAGGGTTATAACAGTGAAAAATAAGTGAGTATCGTATTCCATAAGTATGGTTTCTTATTGACTGAACTTTGTACACTCTTCGCCGTCAAAATAAAGTTATTTATCGCAATAATTACAGATAGCTGGTTGTAAAGAAACATTCGAACTATGGACATAATAGTACTGTGTTTCTTTTTCAAAATATATAAGATTTCAAGCATCGGACACATCTGACATTATTTTTCAAAATTATTAATTCTATAATATTAAAAGAAATACACATAGCTTGCATATTGGCACCAGTGGGAAGACCTATAGGTTTAGCAGCTCTTGCTGATGACATATCATCTTTTGTTGTATGACCCTACACAAGCACAATGATCTTGCAAATTAAGTGTTTCTACTTCAAAAGCGTATAAATTACTTACTAATATATAAGGAGTTTGCTTAGTTGCGCTCCTGAAATAAATTACAGATTATGGGGCCAGCGTAGTTAAATCTAATTACACTTTAAAGTTGTCGAAATACATAATAATTGGCTCTATAACAATGGAAAACATAAGCCTTTGTGTCGATCTAACTTCCAGGTATAAGTGCTCATTATGACGAGAATTACCAAAGTAAACAACGTTACTCCCAGATCTACATTCGTCTACGCTCATCTTTAAACCTGATATCAAAGGCAGCCAAACATTAAAGCGACGATGTTAGAAATGTTTGTAGTGACTTCATCTTGCAGTTTATGAAGTTTTCATTCGTTGCTGTCACACAATGGACGCAATATGACACTTCGGTGAAACAGCACACAGAACAGTAGTAATACCCATTTGTAAAGATGATAACCGATGGCTGCCATGCTTTCAGTACCAAGCAAGCATTGTAGCGACTCCTTGCTACGATATTAATTTTCTCTTGCAGAATAAAACCCTTGTCATCTGCTGCTGACAATGCCTAGGAGGCAAGGCAGTGATATTTGACACACACAAATAGCCTTCCAGAACTGAAACAGTGTTCTGAGACCAGAAGCTGATAGTGTATGTGCCGTAACTTTGTAACCTCCCCCTCACTTATCGACCTTAATGACAATGAAAAATTAAACCGCGTGTACCTAATGGAAATTTGGGAAAAGCAATCGTCACCGAAGTTAATCTGTCAGTAAAGAGGGAGGAAAGGGTTACATCTAAATGAAAGGAAAAATGCAAATGAAACTGGTGGAAATTAATTTTGGAAAGGGGTAAAGTTAGAGAAGAAAGTAAATGTGCGGCCGTTACGTTAACAATTAACTAGCGGTAATTAGATATTTGAGATTAGGGGGAAATTACGGTCGCCAGTCCTAAGGACAATTACTATAGTAACTGAAAAAGAAAGGTAATTACACATATAATTAGCACTAGAAGTGTGGCAACTGAAGGTTGACACGTGTAGTGTGAAAACTGAAAGTTTGTCAGAAGTAATAACTTTCGCTGCACTCTGACTTAATTTAGCCAAAGAATTAATAAAACCAGAAAACTGAAAGTTAATTTAGTGACTGAAATTAATAAGAAGCTTTCTTTCTGAAGCACATCGAAATTCAGTAAAATACGTTTAGTCTTGGACTACCTCAACAATCATTTCAAAAGCAACTTGACTCTGCGCAATTTAGAAATAAGAGATTTAACTTTGAACTTGAATTAAATGATTCTGAACAATTAACAATAGTAAAATTTTGTACGTACCAAGCTGAGCTGCAGTCACAGGTAAGCTAAAATATGCTAACAAAACTCGCACTCTTAATTTGTGCTCGTGTAACCTAAATATTGTAGCCAGCTATGAATACTTTAACTGAACTTTGAAATTAAAGCAGTGAAATTGAATGATGCTGGCGTTTGAATTTCAACGACACTCGGGTTCATTTCGGAAAAGGAAGGGACCCTGCTTGGCAATGCAATTGGGACAATGAGCAACAAAGGTTCATGCTACGTTGCTGTAATTTTGCGAGGCAAATGGAACAATTTCAAAAGCTGAGGTCTGCCATACAGTTCTGAAACTTTACGTTCTTTTAGTCTTCCTTGTTGGTTGATTGAAGGATTGAAGCCGTCGATCGAGGAGGTGGCGACAGTCACTCAGTGTCGGCCGTCGCTGTTGCAGAAGCTGGATGTTGGCGCGCCTTCTTCTCGACACGGTCACCAGGCGAAACGGGCTCTTGATGTGCGCCAGCTAATGCTTCCCGTCCGCGACACCGTGTCAGAAACTATCATCGCAAGTCGAGCGCAATTACATGCTGCCAAACCCCGAAAGCGCGGCAACTCGCGGGAGCGTCACACAACACCTGCTCCACTCGCTACTCCCGCCAGACTCTCACTGCCCGCGCTCCACGCGGCAGAGTTAACACTACCAAAGATCCTACACACTTTGATTCTTCACACGACCTATCGATGTAATCGTTCGATAGCAGTTTTCCCTAGGCAAGACCCAGCGTAAAAATACAAATAATATTTACGAAACAAACCAAATATATATCGACATAAGTGCATAAATATATATATACAAACAGTAAAACAATTACAATATATTAAGAGACAGAAATGTCATATCTTGAGGTAACAAAACAAGGAAAAAAATAATAGTACAATAGATGGAAATAGGAGGATATGCATTTCCGGCGTTACAACTTGACAGTGGGTGAATGCTACTGGATCTTTAAACCGTAGTGTATGGCTAGTAGCTGACAGTGTACGTGCAGTGGATGTCGGCTACTGGATCTTTAAACTATATTGTATCTGCCCACCCAATAGTATCGGCGAGTAACGGCAGTCACTATACTGCACATATGGGGATATGGCAGACACCATGCTACTGATCTTCGTGGGCCCTTCCAATAACATCTAAAATGGTTGTACTAAAAATGATTACACTGGATAAAAATTACACTGGAAAACGATTACACTGGTAAACTGTTTTACCGGAAACTGATTACACTGGAAAACATTCGCACTTTCGCTGAGTAAATATAAATGCATCTATGGTGTAATGGCGGTCGCCTTGTCGATTGGAATCATAGTCCCTCTCCGTATCAAAATAATTTACACTGGAAGACCGTACAATGGAAGATAGTTACACTGTAAAACGTTTCACAGGAGAAGAGGCATACTGGAAACTGTTTGCACAGGGAAATGGATAAGCTGCAGAAGAGTTCCTCTGGAAAATTGCTACACTGAAGAAAATCTACAGAGGAGAACAGTTGCACTGGAAAATGGTTACAGACACACTTTATATACACACTGTTGGCTACTGGTGTTATAATACAACTTTAAGATCAAGTAGCGAATACCCACTGTGAGGCCGTGGAATATATAATATAAGCTTCTGGTTTTAGGACACTATTACAGTTGTAATGCCTGTTTAGGTCAACGATCATTGACTTGCATGACGATTACTAAAATGCTTGACTTTATCAGCAAAATAGGCCAAATGGTTTGTATGGCAGTGTAATGTTAGTACCCTTGGATGTTTGGCTGGCTTTGAAAGAATACCTACCACGTTCCTAAGCTGTGTGAATGTGTATTACAACTGTTCATTACGCTAATTTTTCGAAATGTCATGTAGCTGATAACGTTGTGAACTGCAATTAGAAATTAATACCCCAACACAGAGTCTCCATAATGTATGGCTGGCATTGGTAATGGATTCCCAGGAAAGGTACTTTAAGCAGTGAGCTGAACCATCTGGGTTTTCTGTGCGACTTTACAACCAATTTTTATACAATTTGATGAAGTTATTGCATCGCAAAAAAATGAAACTATGTTCATTTGCTATTATAATTTATCTTATAGGGGAGCTGCTAATGAAAAAACGACTTTTTAAATTAGGATGCTGAATAGGTCACTTAATAAAACGTCACCATCTGGTTTCAGTGTAACGCATCAACAGATATCTGTGAACCAGAGGATACACAGTCATACAATAAAAGCAACATCTGGCATGGTGCATCACAAAAATATAGATAGGTTACAGGTTAAGGACAGATACCAGATACATCGAGTTGTACACGTGAAGTTAAATAACTATGGGAGTCTGTCATCTTAACAGTAAAGACTGTAAACTGATGCGCTTAACGCTGTGGTTTGAAAATGACACGCACGTCAATATCGTGATTGTGGGATCAAGAACGAAATAAGAGTTCTTGCTGATCATGTTGTTATTGACATACTGGAAAGCTGTGGGCTCAAGTAAACAGAAAGTTGGGCCGTTACACGTAGAGCTTAGACAGGGACCCATGTTTCTGGCAGAAAACTACAAGGTTAGACACAGTGATCGCGCGGCGGTGCATTAGTGACTCACCAGACTGTTCTTTGCAGCTAAATGAATTATCGCGCAGACGTGATATGAATGCGAACATTTATTTAAAATACACTTCTCATTTTGTTGAAATGATGGCTTAATCTTGTTGTTGATTATCATTTAACAAAATGTGTAAAATAAAATTAATTTTCCTGACAGAATAGACTTGTCATCGCTGCCCAGCCAAAACGGCTAAGGACAAAATATTGAAATTGAAACAGGATGTTGACCTTATACTGTAGGCATCGTTTTGGAAGGAATATTTCAAAATTATACCCCAAAGGGGTGAAGTAGAGGATGAACAGACTTTTGAAAATGTGTCGCTATGTAGGTTAATTGGAAGCTACATTTAGGAAAATTAGTATTTGGTTTCTTGGTCAGAAAAAGAAATACATGTTCCAGAATTTTTGTTAATTTACCCCTTAAGGGACTGAATTAGTGCGTGACACTAGTTTCTGAAAATAAATAATTATTAAAGGGCTACTAACTAACAATTTAAAGCTTCATCTATGAAATTTCGTATTTCACTTCTTCGTTAGAAAAAAATACGTATTACAGTGAAATAGTTTTATAAAAAATATTTCTTTAAGAAAGCAGAATCGAATTTTGGTCAGAAGTACATTCAGAAAAGATCATGCTTCTGTCGTCTTAATTGGCTTGAAAAGTTTAGACGTAAATCAGAGAAAACTGTTTTGCAGCCAGCACAACAAATTCGCTTCGACATAGTTGCATAGAAAAAGAAACGGATCTTTGCTACATTAATATTTCAGTTGGACAAATATATATGTTCATAAAATTATTTTTATTGTAATTACTAATTAAAATAATCGTAATTCATGTCAAAATGTATACCACGTTTAAATGCAATTCCGTGCATAGGGATACTTGTTTGTGGAGAGAGTTCAGTACCGGTTTTAAGGCTGGCGCTACTGTCTACAGATTCACTTATCCGATTCGTCTCTTTATTTTCTTAACTTAATTACGCCAGTTGGAAAACGTTAATCACGCAAAGGCTGGCAGCCATGAAAAGGGTTTACAACTCTTTTACAGAGTTCAGATTTACAAATGAACGATGACAACACGTAAGTTCGATAAAAAAATAATCTTTACGAACCATACAAAATATGCGAGCGAAGCAGCGGGCGCTAAAATAGTACATAATAGCAAGTAACATCTGATCACGTCGGTTTCAAGGTACTTCCAGCGCCGATGATGACAGCGATGCAATCCTACCAATGCATTATACGCTATGTTATTGTGTACAATAACAAGGAATTTTTTCTAACTAAGCGTTGAGCTTAGCTTTAATTTCACTCACAGTATTCCCCCTTCCATGCTAAACTGGTCCAACGCTATGTTTCTATGATTTAAAATTCCTGAGAACAAACCAAATTAATGCATTTCATGAAAGAACGTCGAAAAAAAAAACACTTTGTATGTTTCTCATAGCAATACGATCAATGATATTTTCAATTAGAAACCCTCATATTTCTATTGTAAATGATGATCATGTCAGCATGTTCTTTCCTATAAATATTTCAGCACCACAGCTCTGATTACCGACTATACTAGTAAACTATTCCGATCTTCCATCTAAAAATGGAACAATAACTTTCGCACTGGAATTCATGAAAGGATATTTATGTATGTCCCATTCCTTTCAGATTTTAATTTCATCCAGTGTCTTAATACAGTAGCTTAAGATCAAAACCGTGACCACAATGGTGAATACAGAACTAAGAAGACGGAACAAAGCGATACTTTATTGGTTTTCTCCAATATATTATACATTTTACTCCTCTTACCAAGAGGTCAGTACAAATAGGGTATGTTTAAAACGACAGAGCTAGAGCTATTTTCATTACCTATCAAAAAGTAACATAAATGTTCACATCGCTTTACCACTGGTCCTGTTTGCGTGCGTTTTGAGGCACCTTGTTTATCACCCCATTTAACAGATTGATCAACTAGTGGTGCCGTAATAAACCTCTCTCATGGCACATTGCTCAGCTCGCAGAATAATAACTCTGACCGATGTGAAGCTGTAGCGATGTCGCTCAGCCAGGGGTAGACCAGACGAGAGATGAAACCCAGACGAGTCTCGTGGTTAGAGTGATCGTTCATCAATTACAGCAGTCACATCGCTGAACATTACGTATTTCAAAGCAGAATCCGTGATATGCAACGTGTCATGCCACACCGCGCTAACGTCATTTCGCCGATGAAAGGCTTCAGTTCTCATTACTTAGGGGATGGTGTGGCAGCCCCACACAGCCTACACTCACTTCCGTAAGATACTATCAACAATTGCAAAATTAACTGCGCACAGTCAGGGTATCGCAGATAGAACCTTACGGAAGTCTATGGGATAACCTTGAAGATGCTTGTGCAACTCACTACTAGTTTTGCGTAGTTCTGAGACAAATCCGTCAACAGGCTCTAAAGCCAGTTTTATCCCCTGATCTTTGCGTAAAATATTTATTTCGATATGTAACAGTCAAATCCTTAAATATTGCCACAAAATGAAAATAAATTGCTAAGTAAGAACAAAATGAAGATTTAAAGTGAGGGGTTTGCTGCAGGAATGATGTAACCCACAATTTTTGTGTTTTCGGAAAAAAACGAGTCACAGTTAAATAAACAGTATAAATTAACTATTCCTGTTACAAAACGTTTTTTTTTACTTGGCGTGAGATTATTAAATGTAAATATTTACTCTCTAGATATTGCATTTTCAGTACTAAAATTTTGGGTTACGCCAATTTACCTCCAAGTAAAATCTGAACTTTACTGGTGTATTCCACATTTATGTTCTTTTATGCATCATTGTTGCTCTCTACAAACAAAATATGTATTTACTGCCAGAGTGAAGTAACCTAAGTTATCATAGTTTTAAGAAAAATGATAGAAATAACACTATTTAAAGTAAATAAACTGTATGTATTAAAGGGAATAAACAACATTTTTTTCACATTTTGCTACAAACACAGTATACAAAGTTCAAGTTCTTTCTTTACTGACATAAGTACTCAAAATAATGCACCTTTTTAAGGTAATATTACAAAAAAATCTAGACATTCCTCCTAGTAAACAAGCAATCACTCGTTTTCGACTTCTTCACTCAAAGATATGTCTGTATCAGATTTTGGATTTGTAGCCTGTGAATTATTAATATCTTCTTAAAATATGTGACGGATGGGAGGAATATATGTCATCTTTAGCTTCAGCAAGTGTCATTTGGGTTTTTTTTCTACTTAGATAACTTCAACAGCGTGACACAACCTGGTTGATGTATTTGACGTCCTTCTGATTTTCTTGCAATTCATGGACCTGTATGGCATATCAGAGAAACCGATTTCAAAATGTTTTTACTTGTGATATATCTCCATCCAGTTGATTTTGTCACTGTCCATACAAATTTTCTTCTTATCAGCTATATCTGTTTGGGATATTTGCAATGATAGAAACTAAACTTCTTGTATTGGCCAGTAACACGTTCCATCTTCTTCACATTTCGTTTCCACATATCAAGAGTCTTCTTCCCTTTCTAACCTTTTTTTGAATGGTAGGAGCGTCATCTTAACCATCAATAAAGATCCACTCGCATCAGATCAGCAATTTCATTACCTCCAACGACAATAACTGTTGTTTTAGTTGAGGTACTTGTCACTTGCCCATCATTTGCAGGATCTGTGAGATTACATTGTGAATCATTCATACCTTTAGGTACTGACACAGCAGTGGCTTGTAGTCCTTCTGTTTCAGCACTGGCACTGGTTTGTCTTTTCACAGTTCTCTTTTTAAGCTTCCTTTTGGAGGTTTCATAATCAGAGTCATCTTCGTACGAAGAAGCATGTGGAACATATTCTTCATCAGAACCAGAATCACTGAGATTTTCTTCACTAAATGAACCCTTAGTGTTTTATACCAATTTTTCTCTCAGTTAATTTCAAAATAGCTGTCTACAAGTTACACCACTAACTTTTTACTCCTCAAAGAAGTACAAAAACGATAGGCTATAAAAACAAAGTAATGAAGTACCAAAAGCTCAAAAATATAAAAAAATGTGTACTTGTCAGTTACACCGTTTCTGCACCAAATCCCTCAAGTGACAGGAAACATGATGGTACGCATTCCCCCTCCTTACACGAGGCATCACAACAACGTTTCACCAGGAAACGCCGGCCAACTGCTGTTTGTGTATGAGAACTCGGTTGGAAACTTTCTTCATGTGAGCACGTTGTAGGTGTCGCCACCGGCGCCAACCTTGTGCGAATGCTCTGAAAGCTAATCATTTGCATATCACAGCATCTTCTTCGTGTCGGTTAAATTTCGCGTCTGTAGCACGTCATCTTCGTGGTGTAGCAATTTTAATGGCCAGTAGTGTAAAGCATGCACATTCGAATAAAAATGTAAATTACGACCGTTGACTACCGACAGTCATTAATACCGTTATGCATTACATTTCTGGGTGTTGATTAATTAAGATTAATTATTGTGATGTAATTGATTTTTATATCCTGACTTTATATACGTAATGGGACAGTTGGCAGAAAAACGGTCAAGTTACACACATAACGCAGCTCATTCTGTTTGTCAGATTAACCTTCACTCCGAGAAGCAATGCCGTCAGCGAATCTAATCATTGATATGGTTTAACTCTCAATTTTAATCTCCTTCTGAAACTCTTTTTTTATTTCCATCATTGTTTCTACGACGTGTTGACTGAGCTGTAGGAATGAATGACAGCATCCACGTCTTACACAATTTTTAATCCGAGAACTTCACCCAGGTGTTCCGTTGTTACTGTTCTCTCTTGGTTCTTTCAAATATTGTATACTGACGGTTGTTCCCTGTAGCTTACTACTGTTTTCTTCATACTTCGGAACGTCTTGTGACGCTTGACATTGCTGAATGCGTTTGCATCCTCGGCAAATTGTATGAACGCGTCGCGATTTTTATTGCCTCTTGCTTCCGTCATCAAATGCAATATCAGAACGGCTTACCTCGCTGCTTTATCTCCCTAAACGCAAAATGATCTTCAGATCCTCAATTTCCTTTTTCATTTGTCTGTTTTTTTGGTCTTGTCAGCAACTGATGCATGGGCTGCAAGGCTGATTGTGCGGCAGTTCTCGTATGTAACTCTTCCTTCTGCCTTCGACACTGCGTGTATCATATTTTTCCGTAAGTCTGATGGTTCCTACCCACTGACTTGAATAGTCGTTTGCTTTCCACTTCCTTCAAGGATATCAGAAATTCTGCAGGAATGTTATCTGTCCCCTCTACTCTATTTGTTTGCAGGTCTTCCAAACGTCTGTCACTGGATCTGCTATGGCCCAACATAGACTTAATCTTCCTCTTCTGTCATACTGTCAGGCGGTCGCTCACCCTCGTAGAAGCCTTCAGTACACTATTTCCGCTTCTATCTCTTTCATGTTTGACAGTGGAATTCCCACTGCGCTATCGACGTTTTCCGGAGTCCAGTTATGACTTTTGTATATGCTGCACCAATCCTTTTGACGACCATTTCTCCTGCAAAAGAGCGAGGTGCCGCAGCGGTCAGATCACGTCATTCGTATTCAGGAGTACGACAGCTCAAATCCCCGTCCGGCAATCCAGATTTAGGTTTACCATGATTGCCGTAAATCGCTCGAATCAAATCCCGGAATAGTTCCTTTGAAAAGGGCTCAACCGATTTCTTTCCTCATCCTTCCCTAATCCGACCTTGTGCTCCTCTCTAATGACTTCGCTGTCGAAGGGACGTTAAACTCTAATCTTCCCTCCTTATTTCTTCTGCAGCTATTTCGCTTTGATTTCCCCTTCACTTTTGCTTTATTTCATTCGTCAGTGACTTATATATTGCTGTATTACCATTTTTCCCTGAACGCTTTTGTATTTCCGTCCATTGTCCATTAATTTTTTATCAATTGAAGGCACAATTTGTGTAAATGAACCCGTGTTCATATTATGTCACTTTATTTATGAAGGTCCGTCTTCTTCATACAAATTTTAAAAATCGCTATTATCAGTTTTGGCTACTGCCATCCTCAGATCGTAAAATATTCTGGTGTAGGTATAAACGTGAAAATCTATACGTGAAAGTACGCAGTAAGTATTTATTCTGTTACCTTACATTTTCTTTTGCAATTGCTTTCCTTGAATCAGTGTTTGTTTATTCCACTCCTTCCATTGCCCCATTTTATGGATGCTCTTATTTCTTCAAATGAACTGCCTAGTGATGTGTTCGCTATTGCAGTGTCCATACCCTCAGAGAACTTCCAGCCCAGCTCACCACACTTCAGTACAGAATAGAACCTTATTCAGAAATGAACGCCAGTCTACTGTTCATCTCTTCTAAGATGTGATACGAATGGATATAGGTACGCCTCTCTCTGATTTTGGAAACTCTGTCTGACCATTATACAATCTACCTGCTATCGCCATCCATTTCAGGGTCTTTACCAAATATACTTTCACGTCTCCTGATTTTTGAACAGTTTATTCGGTCTTTTAGAAGGAATTTATTACAGAACGCAGATGTTCTTTCTCCTCTTTCATTCGTGCCATAGAGTCCATATTCACCCGCATCTTCCTGCCATTCAACGGCGTTCCAATCCTCTATTATCACCACCCTTTTGTACCGAATTATATTTTGGTGGTAATGTTAAGTTACTATGGGACCAAACTGCTGAGCTCATCGGTCCATAGCCTTAACACTTCTTACGCTAAGGACAACACCCACACCCATGCCCGATGGTGAATCCAAATCACCGACGGGGACAGCCGCGCGAAGCGTGGCAAGGGGCCTAAGACCGCGCGGCTACCCGCGTGGCCCATATATTTTCTCTACCTCTGCATCATCTCCCTTTATCGTTAACATGAGAACCTTCTGTATTGCTGTTGGCGTTGGTATGCCGTTCTGATGAAAAAATAAAAAAAATCGTATCACGGAAGTCACTTTGCCCACCTACCTATATATGATGAATCCAACACCCGTTCTACAATTCCTTGCGATGCTGATACTTCCCTATATTCGTCTGATCGGAAGCCATTATTTTCGTCACTCCTAGCAATAAATGGTATGTTGCCGTTCTGTTCATGTGATAAAAAGTGCAACAGTGTAATGTCTTACAGCAGCCCCGGCAGTGCACCAGTGATGCTAACGAAGCTTTCGGTCGCCAAAATTGTAAGTGAACAACTGCCAAATAAAAACAAAGTGTATCACACGATTTTCGCACCATTACAGCTGGTGAGAAACTATCTGCAGCCCACGCAGGCTTTGGTGTAAGACACAACAACAACGAATCACAGCTCCACACCGGCAGGAGACGTCACTGGACAGCAATTTCTGGCCATCTAATACCGTCCTTACCCCTTCCTCCTAATTCCTTCTAATAACCCAACAGCTCCTCCACCAGCGAACAATGAATCTAGACTCCTGGAAATTGAAATAAGAACACCGTGAATTCATTGTCCCAGGAAGGGGAAACTTTATTGACACATTCCTGGGGTCAGATACATCACATGATCACACTGACAGAACCACAGGCACATAGGCACAGGCAACAGATCATGCACAATGTCGGCACTAGTACAGTGTATATCCACCTTTCGCAGCAATGCAGGCTGCTATTCTCCCATGGAGACGATCGTAGAGATTCTGGATGTAGTCCTGTGGAACGGCTTGCCATGCCATTTCCACCTGGCGCCTCAGTTGGACCAGCGTTCGTGCTGGACGTGCAGACCGCGTGAGACGACGCTTCATCCAGTCCCAAACATGCTCAATGGGGGACAGATCCGGAGATTTTGCTGGCCAGGGTAGTTGACTTACACCTTCTAGAGCACGTTGGATGGCACGGGATACATGCGGACGTGCATTGTCCTGTTGGAACAGCAAGTTCCCTTGCCGGTCTAGGAATGGTAGAACGATGGGTTCGATGACGGTTTGGATGTACCGTGCACTATTCAGTGTCCCCTCGACGATCACCAGTGGTGTACGGCCAGTGTAGGAGATCGCTCCCCACACCATGATGCCGGGTGTTGGCCCTGTGTGCCTCGGTCGTATGCAGTCCTGATTGTGGCGCTCACCTGCACGGCGCCAAACACGCATACGACCATCATTGGCACCAAGGCAGAAGCGACTCTCATCGCTGAAGACGACACGTCTCCATTCGTCCCTCCATTCACGCCTGTCGCGACACCACTGGAGGCGGGCTGCACGATGTTGGGGCGTGAGCGGAAGACGGCCTAACGGTGTGCGGGACCGTAGCCCAGCTTCATGGAGACGGTTGCGAATGGTCCTCGCCGATACCCCAGGAGCAACAGTGTCCCTAATTTGCTGGGAAGTGGCGGTGCGGTCCCCTACGGCACTGCGTAGGATCCTACGGTCTTGGGGTGCATCCGTGCGTCGCTGCGGTCCGGTCCCAGGTCGACGGGCACGTGCACCTTCCGCCGACCACTGGCGACAACATCGATGTACTGTGGAGACCTCACGCCCCACGTGCTGTGCAATTCGGCGGTACGTCCACCCGGCCTCCCGCATGCCCACTATACGCCCTCGCTCAAAGTCCGTCAACTGCACATACGGTTCACGTCCACGCTGTCGCGGCATGCTACCAGTGTTAAAGACTGCGATGGAGCTCCGTATGCCACGGCAAACTGGCTGACACTGACGGCGGTGGTGCACAAATGCTGCGCAGCTAGCGCCATTCGACGGCCAACACCGCGGTTCCTGGTGTGTCCGCTGTGCCGTGCGTGTGATCATTGCTTGTACAGCCCTCTCGCAGTGTCCGGAGCAAGTATGGTGGGTCTGACACACCGGTGTCAATGTGTTCTTTTTTCCATTTCCAGGAGTGTATAATCCTGTGTTAACGTAGTATACGACAGCTTAAGTAATGATTTTTCGGTGTGCATAAATGCCTTTGAGATGGTCAGAAACTGCTGGAAATGCATTGCATTATGTTAACCTAAACACAACACCAATAAAGTGACTGATAACAGAAAATTCAAATAAGCAATTATTCCGCACAATCACGCTTCCCAAACGTGGGCAGTATGGCCACAGATAATTACGATTGTTCAGTATTCTTAGGTCTTCGTTTTGTTCCAGTTTCAAATGGCTCTGAGCACATGGGACTTAACAGCTGAGGTCATCAGTCCCCTAGAACTTAGAACTACTTAAACCTCACTAACCTAAGGACATCACACACATCCATGTCCGAGGCAGGATTTGAACCTGTAACCGTAGCTGTCACGCAGTGCCAGACTAAAGCGCCTAGAACCGCTCGGCCACGCCGGCCGGCTGTTCCAGTTTAATGAAACCCATGTCCTCTAATTGTTTCCACACTCTACCTGGAAGTTCCATTTCCTCTGAAATTTCCACACTATACCTGCACGTTCATTGCAAATCGTTTGCAATTTAATTACATTTGTCTGAAATTTGGATACATTCTTTTTTTTAACTCGTGGTGCTGTGCTTGTCAGGATTTTGTTTAGTTGCGAGATCCTCTAGTCGACGTGTACCGTTTTCGTTATTCGTGAAGCACCTATGAAAATTTGTCGTCCAACTTACTATTCATTTAATTTGCATTATTAAATTAACGCCACCTGCGTCGTCTAAAGCCACGTCACCTATACTCGGTACAGTAAAATTTTGAGTCCCGTTCATGTAACTTCCCAAGATGGGGCTTAGTGCAATATCCAATGTTGTTGTCGTTTCATTCTCTAAATCGGTTTGTAAAAATAGGCTGCCATCTTTCAGATGCAATGACGCGCCATCGTCAATGCCGAGAGGACTTTCAAATTACACACGTTTCCCTGTATATATATGTTGAATTAGGCATTACATTTGCATGTGAGGTACTATCACCCTGGCACTATGTATGTACATTTTCAGTTTCTAACTAATTTCTCTCACTAATGACATTGTCTGAGTTTGCCTGAACGTTTGAGCCTAGTAAACTACTCATTCATCGATTATCTTCGGACATATTGTTTATATTCCTAACTTAATACAGTTACTGTGTTATTTTCGTTCAGTGAATTAACTTAAGACTGTTGTAAATAATGTCTGTCGCAATGACTAGGAAGCAAGGGAACGTAAGTTGAATAGAAAAGCACCTCTATCGGACGTTCTAGCAACGAAACATTTGCAGAAACGTTTTTGTAAAATTTGAGAATCTAAATTGATCATTCATAAAATTTTAAAAGGTTTTGAGGTGTCGTTACAATTTTCTTTTCTATATTCGTTGACTCTGCGTCTCGGAAAAAGCACAGTAATTATGTGGGCTGCCTACCTTACTCGATGTGCATATGACCAGTTACCTTATTTCGTCTTATTAATAAAGACTGCTGTAGTGATTCTCATTTTTGTACTATTTTCCAGACGTAGCAGGAAAGTTCCTTCGTATCTATTAGATGTATATCGCAATTCACTTTAATTCACATATGAAAGAAGAAATTACATTATTAGTTCATATAAAATATTTTCATCTAGCCTTGTTACGCTCTTGGGTGTTACGATCACCAGTTGCAGTGTAATAAATAGAAACACTAAGAATACACATAAATAGAAACACTAAGCAGATTCAGAAGGATGTAGGTTGCAGTAGGTACTGGGAGATGAAGAAGCATGCACAGGATAGAGTAGCATGGAGAGCTGCATCAAACCAGTCTCAGGACTGAAGACCACAACAACAACAAAATAGAAAGAAAGTGATAGTTTTTGTTAAAAAGATTTTTGATTGGAGAAATTCGAGTTTTTGTCAAATATATGGACTGCATTGTTACTGTTCCACTCGTGAAGTAATACTCCAATGGACGGCTGTGGTTGTGCATAGGGTGCACATCTTAATTGAAGAAAGCAAGTACAATTTCATTAACGTTATTCATTAAAGTAAAAAATACCTACAATTTCATTGCAGAGCAGGTCATTTGTAAACGCGATTTATGTTTTTACCCGTGACAGACGACGCACTAGTAGCCACTCGTATTGTCGTATTTATAATACAGACCACGTACGTGACTTCTTCTCCAGCGCGCTGTAGTGGATCAGTTGATAAATGAATTAAACACGCATTGTAATAACTCTAAACTATATTTTTCTCTCAGGAAATACAGGACTTCCACATCTGGATATCGACTTATCTTGGAACTGGAATTATCAAGGATTTATGTCACGCGGCACTCCTGACACCGAATTCGTCGAAGGGCTTTGCTGGTCGCCTTCCCCGTGGCAGCGTTAGCCCCAGCATTGCAGTGTTGTATTATTCATTTCTCTCATTACTTGTACAGGAATAAATCTCATTCATTACTCGCGCTTTCTATTATTTGTTGTTGCACCGTTCACGGGTATAACAGTGGTGAGGGAAAAGAGAGCCTGGAATATATCCAACAAACAATAAAAAATGCTAACTCGAAGTGTTCTAACTCTAAGTGTTAGTCTGCGATGGAGAGTTTAGACAGGAGGGAAATCTTTGGCGGGACGCATAAAATCAGCCAGTAATAACAAAAAAGTCTACAAATCAGTAATGGTTTCACGCTACGGTTACTTAAGTTGCAAGATGTGCAGCTCTATCAGGCTGCGGAATTTTTATAGAGAGAGACGCATGCATTCCTGTAAGTGGTCATAATGTATCTAGCTCAACAGTTGATTCTAGTGATCAGAAATCTCAAAAGAAAGAGAATAAAACGGGTACTTCTGACTCAGTAACAATCGCAATCCAACTGGAGCAAATCCCGTACGTAATCTGCTGTATGTATCTCCTCGTACTTCATCTCGTCATTAGTAAGTTCTCGTAAGTAATGAGATTCCTAACGAAACTGTATATAAGTTAATATTAAATAACTGAAATAATTTGTTAAAACTATTACTGTAATTCTACCTGTTAGTTGTCAAGAAACGTAAACTATTGGTCCGAATGGATGGTTGGAGCGAGTTGTTGACGTAAGTTGTTTATTAAACGTCTCTGGAACATAGTCTTAAAATAGAAAACACTAAATCTTTCAAATTATAGTTGTATTTTTATACATAATGTAAGTATTTATCCAGCTATTAACAGTGGAATTAAGTTCACTGCTAGTGGCGCTCCATTATTTACTTTTAGTGTCAAACGATAGGAGTCCTGCAGTTATACACTGCTCTGCAAAACTTGAGGACAGTTGGATAAGGTATCATAACATACTGACTACTCAGTCGAAACAGGTGACAGCGTGGGAGCATTTTACCAGAGCTCTACCATCCGTCGATAGTTGGGCGTCCCATGGGGTGCGGTCAGCATAAGTATAGCGCGAATCGGGACTGGACCTGCAACATCACACAGTTGGAGAAACGGGAAACGACAGTTTGTGTCAGTCATCAAGCAGCTATGGTGCAATGCAGTGGTGTGACCTGGAGACAACATTTGGAAGAAGTTACACGAGGATGAACATTAGGGAAATACCAAGAAGGACGAAGTGTGACGATTGGGGGCCATGAGATTGGCATTGCTCACAGCATTCATCAGGATCATTCCGAACCATAGGCACTGCTGCCTGAATGAGAGAAGGTGGTCTACCGCCCAGTAACAGTAGCAAATGACCCCTATCTCTGCAACAGGCAAGAAGGGACCAACTTCAAACAGCGGATGAAATTGCAATCACATTTAGGAGCTCCACAGTGCCACGGCAACTGCATGGGGGTGGCCAACACGTTGCGTTCCCTTGACTTCAGCTCATCAGCTGCACAATTTGGAGTGGTGCCAAGAGTGTAGGGATTGGACCAACGAGTAGTGGGGTCTTGTTCTCTTCTCCTGTGAGAGCAGATTTGGCATGAGTAGTAATTCTGGACGTACCCTTACAAGGAGAGATACACATAATATGTCGAGAAACATGGTCGAACATTATCCTCTTGGTGGTCCACGTTTTATGATGACGGGCGACCATAAATACCTGTGAACTTTGAACACTCAACGGTCAGCATCATTTTTACGCTATACTCCATCCCCATGTGTGCCTTTTGTGTAGCGCAGTCGGCCCTGACTTCATTTTTGTGGATGACATTGCGCGACTAATTGGAATAGGACAGGTGGAGAAGCTTTTGGAACGAGAAGATATTGGGCGAATCGACCAGTCTGTCTCTTCCCAGTGACTTAAATCCCATGGAGCACTTGCAGGATGCTTTGGTAAACGTATAGCAGCAAGCTGATATGCACGAACGATCATCCAGTAGTTGTTAACTGTGTAGGTGGAGGAACGGAAGGTTCAAAAATGGCTCTGAGCACTATGGGACTTAACATCTATGGTCATCAGTCCCCTAGAACTTAGAACTACTTAAACCTAACTAACCTAAGGACAGCACACAACACCCAGCCATCACGAGGCAGAGAAAATCCCTGACCCCGCCGGGAATCGAACCCGGGAACCCGGGCGTGGGAAGCGAGAACGCTACCGCACGACCACGAGATGCGGGCGAGGAACGGAAGGCCGTACCAAAATAAGTCCTTACCAAGATTGTGGCCACTACTGCAGAGCATACGTTGCCGTCCGATGGGATTACACATACTAGTAAGAATAATGTCTCTCCTTTTAAAATGGCCAGGGGACCATTACATACTTATGTGACAGCCGGCCGCGGTGGCCGAGCGGTTCTAGGTGCTTCAGTCTGGAACCGCGCGACTGCTACGGACTCAGGTTCGAATCCTGCCTCGGGTATGGATGTGTGTGATGTCCTTAGGTTAGTTAGGTTTAAGTGGTTCTAAATTCTAGGGGACTGATGACCTCAGATGTTAAGTCCCGTAGTGTGTGTGTGAAATGTTATGGGACTTAACAGATAAGGTCATCAGTCCCCAAGCTTACACATAACTTAACCCAAATTATCCTAAGGACAAACACACACACTCATGCCCGAGGGAGGACTGGAACCTCCGCCGGGACCAGCCGCACAGTCCATGACTGCAGCGCCTTAGACCGCTTGGCTAATAAGTCCCATACTGCTCAGATCTATACTTAGGTGACATATGTCATGAGGCAATGATATGCCCATGTACCGGTGGCAGGTGGCACAAGGAGTAAAAGGGCAGTGCATTGGTGGAGGTGCCAATCCTACTCAGGCGATATATGTGACTGGTTTCCCGATATAATCATGGCCGCACAGTTGGAATCGTAGTTGTAGGTAGAGGTATAGGACATTCCGTTTCGGAAATCTTCAGGGATTTCAATACTCCGAGATCTACAGTGTCAAGAGCGTGCCGGGAATACCATATTCCAGGGAATAACTGCAGTGGCTGGCGGTCTTCGCTTAACGACCGAGTTGTCAGTGTTAACAGGTAAGCAATACTGCGTGAAATAACGGCACAAATCAGTGCCGGGCGTACGACTAACATATTCGTTAGGACATTACCGCAAAATCTGGCTTTAAGGAGCTACGGCAGCAAACGACTGGCGTGAGTGACTTTGCTAATAGGACGACATCGCGCGCAGCGTCTCTCCTCGGCTTCTGACCATCTCGGTAGGTGCTCAGACGGCTGGAAAACCGTTGACTGGTCAGAGGAGTCCCAATTTCAATTGGCAAGCGTTGGTAGTAGGATTCGAGTATGGTGCAGGACGCCACGAAGCCACTGACCCTAACAGCCAATGACGCCATTTTTACATGGAATGGACTGGGTCCCCTGGTACAAGTGAACCGATCAGTGATTAGAAACGGTTATTTTCGGCTACTTAGAGACCATTAGCAAATTTGCAGCCATTTAAAAGGACTTCAATGTCCCAAAAAAACGATGGAACTTTTATGGATGACAATTGTTGGTGGTTGGTTTTTACGAGAGCAGTTCAATAAGTAATGCAACACATTTTTTTTCTCGGCCAATTTTGGTTGAAAAAACTGGAAATTTCTTGTGGAATATTTTCAAACATTCCCGCTTCGTCTCGTATAGTTTCATTGACTTCCGACAGGTGGCAGCGCTGTACGAAGCTGTTAAAATGGCGTCCGTAACGGATGTAAGTTGCAAACAACGGGCAGTGATCGAGTTTCTTTTGGCGGAAAACCAGGGCTTCTCAGATATTCATAGGCGCTTGCAGAATGTCTACGGTGATCTGGCAGTGGACAAAAGCACGGTGAGTCGTTGGGCAAAGCGTGTGTCATCGTCGCCGCAAGGTCAAGCAAGACTGTCTGATCTCCCGCGTGCGGGCCGGCCGTGCACAGCTGTGACTCCTGCAATGGCGGTGCGTGCGAACACACTCGTTCGAGATGATCGACGGATCACCATCAAACAACTCAGTGCTCAACTTGACATCTCTGTTGGTAGTGCTGTCACAATTGTTCACCAGTTGGGATATTCAAAGGTTTGTTCCCGCTGGGTCCCTCGTTGTCTAACCGAACACCATAAAGAGCAAAGGAGAACCATCTGTGCGGAATTGCTTGCTCGTCATGTGGCTGAGGGTGACAATTTCTTGTCAAAGATTGTTACAGGCGATGAAACATGGGTTCATCACTTCGAACCTGAAACAAAACGGCAATCAATGGAGTGGCGCCACACCCAATCCCCTATCAAGAAAAAGTTTAAAGCCATACCCTCAGCCAGTAAAGTCATGGTTACAGTCTTCTGGGACGCTGAAGGGGTTATTCTGTTCGATGTCCTTCCCCACGGTCAAACGATCAACTCTGAAGTGTATTGTGCTACTCTTCAGAAATTGAAGAAACGACTTCAGCGTGTTCGTAGGCACAAAAATCTGAACGAACTTCTCCTTCTTCATGACAACGCAAGACCTCACACAAGTCTTCGCACCCGAGAGGAGCTCACAAAACTTCAGTGAACTGTTCTTCCTCATGCACCCTACAGCCCCGATCTCGCACCGTCGGATTTCCATATGTTTGGCCCAATGAAGGACGCAATCCGTGGGAGGCACTACGCGGATGATGAAGAAGTTATTGATGCAGTACGACGTTGGCTCCGACATCGACCAGTGGAATGGTACCGTGCAGGCATACAGGCCCTCATTTCAAGGTGGCGTATTGCCGTAGCATTGAATGGAGATTATGTTGAAAAATAGTGTTGTGTAGCTAAAAGATTGGGGAATAACCTGGTGTATTTCAATGCTGAAAAAAACAACCCCTGTTTCAGAAAAAAAGTGTTGCATTACTTATTGAACTGCCCTCGTAGAACTTTCTGGACAATTTGAGAGGAAGATTTGACCATACTGATCGCTTGAAGTTAAACCAATCGGACATCTATTGGACGTAATCGACAAGTCAGTGAGTGGCCAAGATGCGGCACTAGCAACAGTTTAGCAGCTACGAAAGGCTAAGGAGCCAGCATGGCTCAGTATTTCTACAAATGGCTTCCGGCGACTTGTTTAGTTCACGCCACGTCGAGCCGCTGCATTAGATCGAGCGAAAGAAGGTCCGATACGTTTGGTAACCACAGTGTAAATCGTAGTGACATTAGTGCAACAGTTGTCCTTGAATAAAAGAAGCTGTTTCAGTTACCTACCATGTTTCACTGTAGCAGTTATTGGCGATTTATGTGATAAAAATATATAACCGGTTGCTTTTTTTACAATTTACTCAACCATGAATATGTTTTCGAAGCTCATCATCACATGGAGGTGTTACCAGGATATAATGTTGTGAAGCAAGTGTAGCTACATGCAGTTCTGGTGCTGCTGGCAGAAATGGCATTAATTTTGTAATCTGTGACGAATCGTTTACGAACCGGAAAGCTTTTTATGTTTTAGGTACTTATAGTGAACTGTCTTGTGGTATGCGTATCAGATCTCTTCGTATAATGTACATTATTAAGCCCTGTACACAAATATACACAGTATATTTTAGCTGCAGTTGGTTTTACACTGATTCACAGGAAGTAAACATTGGATATGGATACGATAGATAATACAGTTTACTACATCATGGTCTTTGGCAAGAGGTACGTTGTATTACAGTAAAAATATGTCCAGTAATAAAGTTTTGCTAGGTGCAGGAGTGTTTACCTACTGTATAACTGTTAACCCATATTAAAAAGTTTGTTGCCAATATAAATAAATACTTTCAGGTAGTTAAATTTACTGAAATATAATATCTGTATTAGCAATATTTGTACTGCAATATTACGTTTCTCTTGCCAAAGACCATGATGTAGTAAAGATAATATCTATCACGTCTATATTCTTTGTAAAAACATTCAGTGTTTACTTTCTGTCAATCAGTGTAAAACCAAATGCTACTGAATGCTGTGCACAATGGATGTAATGAAAGTAGCAATTATTTCTATGTATAGTCCAAATTTCATCGATATATGGTACTTGGCAGTGACACATCATGGGAAAGTTATTTCCGTCCTTCAGTTTTGTGTAGCAGTATAATTTCGGAGACTCAAAATTCTAGTATTCCTGGCCAAATTACATTTCAGAAAAATCAGCCAATAACTGCGATCCAAACGACTATTGTCTGGTGGAATATCCCACAAAATATAACTATGTTAGCAACTACTGATTTCGTTACAATCTCTTTTTTCGAAACTCGAGGCAGAAGTGAGTATTATTATAACTGAAACAGCGATTTTGGTGGTCATGATGTCGTATTCTCTAATCCGTCTGGTACTTACGACTTCGGAACGTCTTATGCATCTGCCCTTTTCTTTAATTTTTATTTATTTTTTTATTTGTAAGGTAGCCTACTGCCCGCCTTGTTTTCTACTAGTGGGCCGACTGCAGTAACTGGGGCATCATTTCAGCACGCCCGGTGAAATGTGTGTAGCAGGAGCCCAGGTGTGGACGCACGCGGCTGTTTGCAGCCAGTTATTTACGGCAGGGCAGGCAGTAATGCCGCACCGCGGTCTGCCGCACACACACACACACACACACACACACACACACACACAGAGACAAACGCACGCACGCACGCTCACACGAGGGAGTGGCCTGGCTATGCCGTGTCAAAACAAGCGAGGCGCGCGCGGCCCGTACGCAGCGCACGGTCCCTAATGCCGCGACTGCTGTCACTGAAAACAGCCGTGACGTGCCTCCCTCCCGCTGTTCCCCGGGCTGAGGTGCCGGTGGGGTGAGGTGGGCTGCTGTGGCTGCACATTTGCACGACCGTTTAGACAATGTGGCGGCCGCGGAACCATTCTCGTAGGACGGGGGGTGGGGGAGAGGGGGGGGTAGGTGGACTACAGAATGGAAATGGCATACGTTTCCCACTCATATTCCCATGCTCAAACAGCGGATTGCTTGCAATCATCGTGTATTCTGGCAGTGTGTATTTAAGTGTCCCTGTCCGCCGTAGACCAAACATTAAAGAAGTGTTCGCTTGCAGTCACTGTTCCGTGTGCTACAGAATTCTCGATGCGTTATTTCTCCTCCGTTACTCCCTATCAACTTTCATTCAACAAAACCTTGTCGACGCGAATATCTAATCAGTGGTAATTCTATTACCCTAATTCACCAGCTTTAACAGACTTACACTTTTGCCATCGATGAATGAAGATGTATTAGTAACACACAGTGGACATGACACATGGGTTGGATAAAAAATACAGAAACACAGCGAGAAATACATGCTTGGACATAAATTTTTATGCTAGTCAGAACTGCAGGTTGCGATGTTGTATTTGACAACGAATGGCACTTGTGCAGAGTCCTTAGTTAAAGTGTCAATCGTGGTAAGAACAATGTTCTGTGTGAGAGCATTATGTTGGAACTAACTGAACACGGACGAGGTCAAACTGTTGGTGTTCGTGGGGTTTGTGCTTCCATAACTAACACAGCAGAAGTATAATGTGTTTCAAAAGGCACCAGTCGAAGATTAACACCGTGTACATGGGAAGTAAAAAACCAAAATGCTACAAAAGTTCAGAATGTAACCATATGTACAAATTAATTTGTGATGTGAATGTAAAATGACTCGATCCACATGACAGCGATCTATCTTGCAAAATGTTCCATGGAACACATAACTGCCGTCTGCTTCACGTCTGCTGTGCAGCGAGCTACGTTTATTTGAGTATTAACTGTATTTTTCTTACTTGTCACTTCTTCTTCCGCGTGTTTTTGCTTTTAGGAAGCTTTAATTGTCGAGTGCTAGTAATAGTCTTCCATAGATTTCGTGTTTGTTTGAATACAGTCAGAGAGAGTCCCTTTAGTCAGCCATAGTGCCAGTAGTGCTAGTGTTTGTTTTTAATACAGTCCAGAGACAGGTAGTGCTATTTTCATTATTTTCTACAATAAGTGTCTAGTAACCACAGTTATGTCAACTATCAGCCACCTTTAGTGAATTAGCAGTCTAGGTAAAAGTTGATTAACTCTCTACAGTAAATTGATTACTTAAGATGGATAGGATGTGTGACTGCTGTGTACGGACGCAGGAGGAACTGGCCACTGTTCGCGAACAGCTGAACGTGTTGATGGCCGCGGTCAGCCGTCTTCAGGCTGCTGCCTAGGAGTGTAGCGGCAGTTGGGAGTCTGGTGCGACGCATGCTACACCCCAGGTGTTACATGCTTCACCCACTATCCCTGCTGTCGAGACATCTTCGCGGGTACCGGGCGCGGTTGGTCCACCCTCTCCCCAAGGGGAGTGGCGAGTTCAGCGGCGTTCGCGGCGCACGAGTCGGAAGGTCATTGTGGAGGCTGGCCGTGTGGCATCGCCCGCTCTGCCTGTGAGTGGAGATGTGGCCGCTCCTTCATCAAGGTCCGAGCAGGCACACGGGAGAAGGGGTATATTAGTGATTGGGAGCTCCAACGTTAAGTGGGTGATGGAGCCCCTTAGGTAAATAGCGGAATGGTCGGGGAAGAAGCCCAGTGTTCACTCTGTCTGCTTGACGGGGGGTCTCATCCGAGATGTGGAGGAGGCCCTGCCGGCGGCGATAGAGAGCACCGGCTGCACCCAACTGCCAATTGTTGCTCATGTCGGCACCAATGACTCCTGCCGTCTGGGTTCAGAGGTCATCCTCAGTTCATACGGCCGGTTGGCGGAGTTGGTGAAGGCGGAAAGCCTCGCTCGCGGGGTGGAATCTGAGCTAACTATTTGTAGTATCGTTCCCAGAACTGATCGTGGTCCTCTGATTTGGAGCCGAGTGGAAGGCTTAAAACAGAGGCTCAGAACGTTTCTGCGGAGATCTGGGGTGCGAAACTCATATTGGAGTGTATACCGCACAGACAGGCTGGACAGTGTAGGGGGAGACGTGTTTATAACGATAAGAAGTGCAATAGTATCGAAGGAAATTGACGGAGATCTGAAATGTGAAATAATTTGGGTGAAGGTCACGGTTAAAGCAGGCTCAGACATGGTAATCGGATGTCTCTATAGGCCACCTGGCTCAGCAGCTGTTGTGGCTCGGCACCTGAAAGCTAATTTGGAAAATATTTCGAGTAGATTTCCCCACTATGTTATAGTTCTGGGTGGCGATTTTAATTTGCCGGACATAGAGTGGGAGACTCAACCGTTCATAACAGGTGGCAGGCACAAAGTTTCCAGTCAAATTTTTCAAGTACTTTATCTGAAAACTACCTTGAGCAGTTAAACAGAGAACCGACTCGTGGCGATAACATATTAGACCTTCTGGTGACAAACAGACGCGGACTATTTGAAACAGTTAACGCAGAACAGGGAATCAGCGATCATAAAGCGGTTACTGCATCGATGATTTCAGCCGTAAATAGAAGTATTAAAAAAGGTACTATGATTTTTCTGTTTAGCAAAAGTGACAAAAGTTTTGTCTCAAGTGGAGATAGTGTTGAAGATCAGTGGACAAAGTTCAAAACCATCGTACAATATGCGTTAGATGAGTATGTGCCAAGCAAGATCGTAAGAGATGGAAAAGAGCCACCGTGGTACGACAACCGAGTTATAAAACTGCTGCGGAAGCAAAGGGAACTTTACAGCAAACATAAACATAGCCAAAGCCTTGCAGACAAACAAAAATTACGCGAAGCAGAATGTAGTGTGGGGAGGGCTATGCGAGGGGCGTTCAATGAATTCCAAAGTAAAGTTGTATGTACTGACTTGGCAGAAAATCCTAACAAATTTTGGTCTTATGTCAAAGCGGTAGGTGGATGAAAAGAAAATGTCCAGACACTCTGTGACCAAAATGGTACTGAAACAAAGGATGACAGACTAAAGGCCGAAATACTTTTTCCAAAGCTATTTCACAGAGGAAGACTGCACTGTAGTTGCTTCTCTAGATCGTTGCACAGATGACAGAATGGTAGATATCGAAATCGACGACAGAGGGATAGAGAAACAATTAAAGTTACTCAAGAGAGTAAAGGCCGCTGGACCTGATGGGATACCAGTTCGATTTTACACAGAGTACGCGAAGGAACTTGGCCCCCTTCTTGCAGCGGCGTACCGTAGGTCTCTAGAAGAGCGTAGCGTTCCAAAGTATTGGAAAATGGCACAGGTCATCCCCGTTTTCAAGAAAGGACGTCGAACACATGTGCAAAACTATAGACCTATATCTCTAACGTCGATCAGTTGTAGGATTTTGGAACATGTATTATGTTCGAGTATAATGACTTTTCTGGAGACTAGAAATCTACTCTGTAGAAATCAGCATGGGTTTCGAAAAAGACGATCGTGTGAAAGCCAGCTAGCGCTATTCGTCCACGAGACTCAGAGGGTCATAGACACCGGTTTCCAGGTAGATGCCGTGTTTCTTGACTTCCGCAAGGCGTTCGATGCAGTTCGCCACAGTCGTTTAATGAACAAAGTAAGAGCATATGGACTATCAGACCAATTGTGTGATTGGATTGAAGAGTTCCTAGATAACAGAACGCAGCATGTCATTCTCAAGGGAGAGAAGTCTTCCGAAATAAGAGTGATTTCAGGTGTGCTGCAGGGGAGTGTCGTAGGACCGTTGCTATTCACAGTATACGTAAATGACCTTGTGGATGACTTCGGAAGTTCACTGAGGCTTTTTGCGGATGCTGCTATGGTATACCGAGAGGTTGCAACAATGGAAAATTGTAGTGAAATGCAGGACGATCTACAGCGAATTTACGCATGCTTCAGGGAATGGCAATTGAATATCGATGTAGACAAGTGTAATGTGCTGCGAAAACATAGAAAGAAAGATCCCTTATCATTTAGCTACAATATAGCAGGTCAGCAACTGGAAGCAGTTAATTCCATAAATTATCTGGGAGTAGGCATTAGGAGTGATTTAAAATGGAATTATCATATAAAGTTGATCGTCGGTAAAGCAGGTGCCAGACTGAGATTAATTGGAAAATCCTAAGGAAATGGAATCCGAAATCATTACGGAGATGATAGATAAACTCCAGTGGAAGACTCAGCAGGAGAGACGGTCAGTAGCTCGGTACGAGCTTTTGTCGAAATTTCGATAACATACCTTCACCGAGGAGTCAAGCAGTATGTTGCTCCCTCCTACGTATATCTCGCGAAGAGACCATGAGGGTAAAATCAGAGAGATTAGAGCCCACACAGAGGCTTATTGGCAATCCTTCTTTCCACGAACAATACGAGACTGGAATAGAAGGGAGGACCGATAAAGGTACTCAAGGTACCCTCCACCACACATCGTCAGGTGGCTTGCGGAGTATAGATGTAGATGTAGATGAACTATCTAACTAACTACCATCATCCGCTGTGTCACAACACTGACGAAAGCGAGTTTTGGGCGATCGTGAGGCTCTCTCGCTCAGAAAGAGTGTTAAACGGCGTTATTTGAGGGTTCTTATTTCTAAAGTACACCGGGTTTATCTGAAAACCCACTTCCCAGCCTCGTCCATGCCATTTAGTGCAACACGTCGCTGTCGGAGGCTGAGAATAAAAGCGCTATTCTTAAGCGCTACCTTGTAACGTTACACACACTTGGACAAGCTAATCTCCCACTCAGAATTGCTACGAGGTAAGATGTGTCTGACCTATTGCTGAACGCTAGTGGTCGTGGGCTTCAGGGCGGTCCACTGCGGCCGTCACAGGCCAGTCAGCTATGTCAGCAAAGGACTGGATGTGAGTTCATCCCAGTAAGGGAAAGTCTGGCGATGGATGGTCGCTTTCATGGACAGATAATGCTCCAAGATATGGTGGAATGTCGGACAGTCGTAAAAATGGCTATGTTACAGGACTCTGAATTTCGACAACAAATCTGAATACATCTGTGATCTCAGATAAATGATGCACATCTAATGACACAACAATAATTCAGTATTTTTAAAGCTTAATATGTCACAGCAGTTAAACATTTTTACAGTGAAATTCTGACTTAACATCTCTTAAATGCTTTATACAATTTCAGCAAACGGTATCCCCAGATATTAGCGTCACATTCTAGCCAACAACTCTGAAAGCTACAGACCTGTTTCCATTTCGTTTCTTGATTAATTATGTATTTTGTATCTCTTTAACTAGACAAATTTTTGTCAGGAAATCATAATATACACAGCTACACAGTAAATCGACACAGCATCACTACCTCATATTTTGTCATACTTCTGCTGTTATTTAATGAACATTTTACTATATTTGCCAACAACTTTATTCAAATGTTGCTTGCAAGTACTATTAACAAACTGTGCTAATAGAAAAGTGGTCTCTCACATGTGTTTAACTGAAAAGAGAAACCAATATACTTCAATTCAGAAGGCATAAATAATGGCTTAAATAATATTTAGCAATAATATGTAATAATTAAACGTGAGCTCAATTGCGCAAGAATACTGGCTTATTTATTAATGAACCATCTATCGCTGACTAATATTTATTGCAACTGGTCTGCGTGTAACCAAATGTTTATAACATACCTTTTATTTAAATATTCTTATAGTTTAGTGCAGGAAACTGGTAAAAATGAGTCATATCATGTCCGTAGCATGTAAGAAAGATGTACTTTTGGTGGGGCTGGTATTCAGCCAATAGAAAAGCAGACAGTAGCAGAACAGTACGTGAGTAAAGTGGATACTGGAACTTTTGGAGTGAAAAGCTCAAGGGAACGATTCTGGACATTTTTACAAGAGTTCTGGAAGGAGGCAAAGCTGCCTCTATTAACGAGTGGTATTCGATCATGGAGAAGTTTGATTCTGGGCAGTGAATGGGCACTAAAAGCTAAACTAAACTCTGACCGAACAGGCCATGAAGACCCAAGGGTACCGTGGGGTGAGTGGCAACTACCGTACTTTAACTACTCAAGGGCCTTTGTATTTCGAGAAGTCTGAAAGTGTTCCAGAACAGGACTGTACCTATTTCTGCTTGATGTACCTAACTGAAAACGAATTGCTATTATTTTGTCACGTGTCTTAATTTGTAAATCACCACGTTGAACAGTGAAATATTATGAGCTGGTAAATATTTCGTGTAGTGTCATCATGAAATGGACTTAGTTTTCGTGTATCTTTGACGACTGTTTAGTTCGGAGAGTCTGCTACTATTCTCGTAACACTCTCAACTTAACTTAACTACATTTGATCAGGGCTTTTCTATTCATATTTTAATTTAAAATCGTAGGAGCACTCCCCTTAATTTGAGATATCCTTTCTTGAGTAAAATTTATTCAACATAAATCTCTGTCGTCTACATCAATTACATACCCTACGATAGAACACTTCTTATTAAGTTATTCATTAAAGCTTTAATTTTTATTTCTGCGTATATTATTAACTCGCATTTCTAGCCAATGCACAGACTATTGGACTGCAGGATCACAGCTACAGGTTACTATTTGCAGCCAATTTTCTGCAAGGCATGAAAGCAAATATACGCGGCTTCACCTTGTGACTACACCGAGTCATTCTTTTTTAAGCAGAGGCATACATTGCCTAAATATCTAAAGTACGAATAAAGACGAAACTTGTTTCCTTTTCTCGAATGTTGTTAGGAAGAGCTACTACGCCAGTAGTAACCATTAACTATAGTCACATTTACGGTTTTCTCGTTCGAGACATGAGGCTAATAACTTCAGAATTGTAATTGTGATTCTAACACGTAACAATATGCGGTAGTCACGTCCCAAATGTGTTGCGTGATAAGCAGTTGGTGTGGGGGCTGCGAGCATACGATTTTGCAGCACTTGAGTGTGTGAGAATCTGTATTAAAAGCTAGGTGTGGGGACGTTAGCTGCTGAACTTCAAGAAAGAAGAAGACGTCTACGCACATACGTACTGAGTTACGAGTCTACAGCGGACATCAACAGCGGAAACCTCGGCGGCGGCATAGCGGCTGTGGCGGCCACGGCAACATGGGCCAGCGACGACAGCTCCCAGTTATTACAGAAGAAGCCCCCAGCATTACCGATAAGTTAATTACTCTCGCCGATAGTGTTATAATCTGTAAAACTGCAGCGTCATCATCAGTGATGGAGTTTCGAGTGATTAAGCAATTACTAAGTCTGTGAGATTTAGATAAGGGTACTAGACTAGTTAGTCCAAAATCTTAATGGGGGTAGTGTTCACAGGGACGATATCAGGTAAAGGAGATATAAATGCGAGAGATTAAATGGCATGGCGTCGTTAAGGGAAATTCTGACCAATTTCAACTCTAATATGGGTGTGCTCGGTCCTGAGATAAGGTCAATAACAATAGGGATACATTCAGGGGAGACAAGTGTAACAGAAAGTGTTACTGAGGTGAAGGAAATTAAATATGAAATATAAGGTATAATTTATTTAAAATTAGAAGCTATAACGGCGGAGGTAGGCAAAATTTCTGAGGAGGTTAACACTAGAGTCGATACGGAGGAAAAAGATTTAAGGGACAATTTGGAGTAAGATACAGGACGAACCGAGTGGCGAAGTGAAAATTTGTGTGCAGAGAAAAAATGCGCTTGTGAACGTGAAGTCTGTTAACCAGTTTTCAGGTAGAGTAGCAGAATGTGAAAAGGAATTGCTTAAAGATAGAGAACATTTTGAATTAAGATGAAATAAAGAAGCTTTGCATTATGACCAGTATTTTAAAGACATGAAGGCAGCGTTAACTCAGGAAGGGCAAAGAATTTTACAAATGTTGGAAAATGCCATGTAGTTAATTTTCTTGCTGCGTGTAGACATGGCTTTGTGAGAGTAATGTCGGAAGAGGTAAATATTAAATTCGCGAGAAGACATCTTGAGGGCAACGCATTAACGTGGGCTAATTTAAGGAGTCCTTCATTTACTTTCTCTGGAGTATTTGAGATTTCTTCCTTGAGAAATTCTGAACTAAAGTAAAGCAAAGGGACCTCAGAGTGAGTTCCAACCCGTACCATGTTTCAGACATGGAAGTGTTTCCATGCGGGATTTTTATACGTGTGAATTAGCTAAGCTGACGCTTATAAATCGTCCGCTGGGAGTGTCGACAAAGATTAGGCCACTCAAGAGACAATTACCGCAATTTCTACAATGCGACCTGGCCTGCAGTCCGAAAAATTCCATTGACGAGTGTTTAGATTTTATTGAGAAAATTCAAGCCACATGATAGGAATGGCAGACAGGGAACTGGGTACCATAACGGCAATTATAATGACCAACAAAACAATTAGCACCACGATCGTAATTTTCACAGAGGAAATGGAAACGGTAACTTTCATAACAAAAATGGAAACCAATAACGAAACTCGGAGGGGCAATGGCCTCATGAAATGCAACACCAGAATAACAGGTGGGGAAACTAGAGATCGCCCCATCTCAAGTTCGGAGGTGCCGAAATAAACCGGCGTTGAAAAGGACACGTCACCTTAAAAATTCTTTGCATGTTGAAAATCCGGCGAAAAAGCCACAAATGTTGCAGATGGGAGCTATAACAAGTACGGGTAAAATGGCGAATAATTTTAAACAGCCCAACCGTAGAGAGGGAGCTAGGAAGGTTGTAAAAAGTGTAGACGTATTCGTCAATGATGATATGGGGCTGAAAATTACATTGAGTGAAAGTTCAAATGGTTCAAATGGCTATAAGCACTATGGGACTTAACATCTGAGGTGATCAGTCCCCTACACTTAGAACTACTTAAACCTAACTAACCTAAGGACATCACACACATCCATGCCCGAGGCAGGATTCGAACCTGCGACCGTAGCAGTCGCGCGGTTCCAGACTGTAGCGCTTAGAACAGCTCGGCCACTGCGGCCGGCTAAGGACATCACACACATCCATGCCCGAGGCAGGATTCAAACCTGTGAACGTAGGAGCAGCGCGGTTCCACACTGAAGTGCCTAGAACCAAAGTGGATCTGAATTTGGTGAAGGTGGAACGTGTGACAAATTCTAACAAGGCGCTGGTCAGTATCAGCAATTGTAGTAATGTAGGTGACAGTAGTTAACATGATTTTGTATCGGAGATATTAGGTGAAGGTATCTGTGAAGATTAGGAAGCAATAGTCTCGTCTACAGGGGATTAATTTTGTGATGTATCGACCGAAGTACGTGAATTATTTGTGAAGGCAGCGTAGTAACAGTCTTGTGACCATACGTAATGAATTTCATTATATAACAGGGGAAGTAGGTGATTTATTGTTAAAGAGAGATAAAGGTGACGTTTTAAAGACTGAAGTTACGAAAGTTGAGGCTACTAACTTAGATACCTCGGAGAAAGGAGTTTATGCATTTATTTCTGTTGAATAAAGTAGTCTTATGACTGTTGATGAAAGCATGATTTATAAATGGATGTGTAAGGTTGAATGTGAAATAATGTGTTGTGTATTAGATCAGATTCCAGAGTGCCGGAGAAATCTGAGAGAAAATCTAAAGGAGATAGAGGCAGATCCGAATCTGGTGCATTCAAGTTTACTAATGTGGGTCGACGGAGAAGCAGCAGTTTATATGGTGTACTGCCGGAGATTGGCGGACTTATTGGTGGTAATATTCAAATGAGTCGACGGATGTAAGGGATGATTTAAGAAAAGAATCTTTTGTGTTGCCGGCGGATGTTAATGGAGGTAACTTTCTTGCATTTTGTACTTATTTGGCGGAAATAACTGAGGATTGATTTATGAGAGACGAAGTATTATATTGTGGGGTTAACTGTGAGAATGTTTCAGCTACTGATACCATTACTTCGGAGGAAGGGATCAGTATATTTGAGGCCTTCGAGGATGATACGACGAAGATTTTCCACGGTGATTTAAATCCTAGAGATCATTTAGAGATGGATCGGTAGAATATAGATGTGGATAATGGGCAAAGTATTCGTTTGGGAGAATATGTTAATGCTGATTGGTATGGCAAGGTCGAAAGTGACTGTAAATGATTTGAGATATCATGGAAAAAATACTGACCTCATAACTGCCTCACTGGTGCGCACAGTAGAACTTTAAAGTGTTCGGGGAGGTGTTAAATTAAAAATATGCAGCCTATAAGTGAAATGATCGATACTGATGAAGAAAGTGTGCGTTTCTCGAACCAAAAAGTGGTGTGCCAACACTAGTCAGGAATATTACGGTATATTGATAATTTTTACTTATGGACCGTCGGACAGCAGCTGAATAAAACACAAATTTAGTGCCATACGCGTTTCGCCTTTACTTTCTGCAAGGCATCATCAGTGGCAGGTTGCGTGGACAATTTCTTACATATTACGCTCCTGTTGCGGTTTTGGTGTTGTTGTTCTTCTTATGAACGCCAATTTGCGGTTTTTTCCACATTCCACAGCACTATGCACTGAACACTTGTTTTAAAGCAATGTTCTGGTTTCTGTTGCCGACTGTCAAAACTCCAAGAAGTTAAATTCACATTGGCTGGATAAATGTAAACGGCAACGTTGGCAGAGTTACAACTTGTAAAGGAAGAACGTCATGTGTATTACTACATGTAAATAATAATCGTCAAGTGTAGTTTGTAAGAATTTTGTGGGATATTTCTGTTTGGTGTGAGTGCAAGGAATGAGAGAATAATGCCCACATGACTTTTGGTGCGCGGATGTCGAAAGAACATAATTAATATCGTTATTTGCGACAGAGAGTAATGAACTGTGTATGTTCACAAAATGTATTGTTGTTGAAGGGCATCTAGTGGCACAAAGAAAGTGTTTAGTGTTATGAACTGCTACACAGGGACGGGTAATTCGCAGTTGCCTTGAGACGATCGCGGAGTAACGAATAAGACCTGGAAGAGAGCACCAAAGAGCTTGGATGGCAAACACACCTACCGCACATCTGCTAATGTGACAGTTGCATGTGTTTAACTTTCTAGCCCCTTAATGATCAATCACCAAGAAAGTTAGTTTTTGTTTTCTTACATTTCTTTTACTTTGGTGACTGGGCATGAAACGTCGCTTAACTCAGAATTAACAAGACGCTACCTACGTGGGATTAAAAAAAAAAAAAAAAAAAAAAACCTGCACGTGATAAGACGATTTTCGGTAACGAGGAGGAATATATTTTTGACAATTTCTCTGATATTCGTGTCTGTTTTGTTCAGTAACCTAAAAGGAAGGTCTATTAATATGCACTACACTAATACATCCGGTGTCTCATCACAGTACCATACTACTAATGGCTATCCTAATTAAACGTGAAGTCTCTTGTGATACTCAAGTAACTTTATCGGACTGCAACGTAAATACGACAAAGCAACTGTGAGAGTAATTGCTGAATAGAACACACTTAACAGTGTAATTTTTCCTCCTATCTACGTAATTCTGTAGCTCTCAATTAGTTCGAGCAATCAGTCATTCATAATATGAAACACAGTCATAGCTCAGTGACTCAAAATTATTCAGAAATTTTACTTGTTAGAACGAAATCAGGCGATTATTCTTCTTCTCTGCAGGCTCGTGCTTTGCTGCAGTCTGCTAATCTGTACAAATAAAATGCCTTGTAATTTTGGGAGCGTTGTATAATCAGTCGGGAAACCTCAGATCAAGCGGATATTTGGCTTTGATGAAGTTTAACCTTCCGAAGAAGTAATGGAGCTTTTGGATTATTAAATGCAGGTTCGTATGCAGTCTTTCGGAAGTTCCCTTCTGATTAACAACTACGCAATATATCGATGAATATCATTAATTCTCAATTGTCAAATACACACCTTTTAATCGTACACACCTTTTAATCGCACAATTTCGTCTCACTTATCTTGTCATAAATCTCAATAATCAGATTACAATTCTTCAAACCAAGCTAGGGCTAATAGGCACGAAAACAATCTCGGAAGCTTTTTTTCTTCTTTTTTTTCTAACAACCACCAGAGAGAGTACTACAAAGAATACTTACGCGCTCATGGCATAGCTATTGTATGAACTACTTTTCGCATGGATTCTGCGAGTATGAAGATAAACAATTAGTAAACGTCATTCAAGGGTAGAATTGTATCAGAATAACTCATGGAATATAAAGAGATATTGCAATTGCCCCTCGCAGCGAGCAAAGTTAATGATAATACACTTTGCGAGCTAACAGAAAAAATTTGTTGGGTTGTTTATTCAAAAGAGGAATATTTTGAATTAGTAGAATTGTACTATAGAGAGTATGGGTAACATGTTAAGACAATAAGTTACGTGAATACCTAAGCTGTAGCTTTTACATGTACCGGGGTATACCCGCATCCCGAGTACATAACCAGGGAAGATGTAGATTGGTGTAATTACGAAAAAGGTCTACCCATTTGGGAACTGGCCTTCACAGGGAAACCCTGGAAAACCCGGATGAATAGACCCCAGGTCAGGTATTAAAGAAGATAGGAAAGCCTAAATCCAGTAATTTGGAAATATATAGAAGCTCCATACATTAGATCGAAGGAAAAGCGCGTCATAGCAAAAAAAAAATTTTACAATATTGCTCAAAAAAAATTTTCAAAATTCTTCTTTCGACGATGTACCCGGCGATCTCGTTGTGAAGTCGATGGGACAGGAACACTGGGTACGGACACCTGGTAGGCGACGTACAGCGTTTGGTGGAGGCGGCACGGAGGACAGGCGATGGCTTATGGTACAGGATAGAAGCTGATAACGTGCCGTAGAAACAGGGAGATGATCTCAGGAACAGATGGTCAGGGACGTGACCATGAAACAGGTTTAAAGTGGAATAAGAAAAGGTTCTGACTGAATAAATCCCTGGAAGAGAGTGGATTAAGGCAACGAAGTCCATATTTCATCGTTGAACTCAAAATCGGAGTGGATTCTTATATTCTTCCATCTGTACTAGACTGTAACATCCATCAGTCCTGACAATCGCGAATTTTGTTTGTAGTCCTCAATACAAAAGTTGTTTTGCATTACAACTGCTGATTGTCCAAAACATTGTCAAATGGACTGTGGGCATTTAAATTTTGTTGTAGCTCATACCGAATAAATTCATCTCAAAATAAATTTTTAATCTAATCTTCGTTTTGTTATAGTGCAGGTAGAAGTAGAGCATTGAATCTGTCCGAGGTTTGCTTTCAATTACGAAATTATGGATAAAATTTAAGTTTACACCTGATGAAAAATTTTAAACATAGGCATATGACACTGACTCCACAAAAGGAATAATTTGAAAAATTTTCATTATTCTTGTAATTAATTGATTTATAGATCCACTTGCAAATAAATATAATTAATGATGACGTATGTTCATTTAACAAATCATCTACTCGCAGAATCTCCTTCATCCTCTCATGAACATTTATGGAAATATATTTCAACAATTATGTCCATAATATGAAACACACAAACTGCTATTCTTAAAATGTTAATTAAAATTCTTAAATTAATTCTTCTGGTAAAGAAGGCATAATGAAAAATCTAAAAATTATAATAATTTTCTCTCGCGCAACCAGAGAGTTTCTTCAATTGTTTGCAACAGTGACATTATCGACTGTTACTTCATTTCACAGTTCATTTGTTTTCTTGCGCGAACAGCGCACATAATGCACACAGCGTATT
Source organism: Schistocerca americana (assembly GCF_021461395.2). Classification (NCBI taxonomy): domain Eukaryota; kingdom Metazoa; phylum Arthropoda; class Insecta; order Orthoptera; family Acrididae; genus Schistocerca; species Schistocerca americana. The sequence continues at coordinate 48,013,165 of NC_060120.1, forward strand.
TACCTACATATCCCACACTGTTCAAGTTTCACATGCAATTCTCCTATAAGTGCCGTGTCTTGAGGAAATGTAGATGCACTTTCATTGTATATCACTGTGGCTTCTGCTCATAGTCCACACTTACAAACACTAGTAATTAACAAATTCTTCTACCTATCTTAAAATTTTTGTGCTAAACTACCACAGGAGTAATCCTACTGTCTCTTAACCTATCACAGGAGCAATCTCACAGTCTCTTAACCTATCACAGGAGTAATCTCACTGCCTCTTAACCTCTAGACAACATAAACTTCTTGATATTTATATACACATTCGACTCATAGTCAAATTCCACTCTAAATTCTTATCCATATTTGGTATCACAGATCTACGATCCTCCAAAAAATTTCTTAGTATCATTATGCGGGAATAATCCCTTTATTCTTTTCGATTTGGGATATGCCAACAAGTATGATCCAGGATTTGGTATATTTACAATAACATATGGTCCGGTATAAATAAGACTCCATTTCTTTATGTTCTTCATCAGTTTCGAGGAATGGATGTGTCGCCTCAATAAAATCTTTTCTCCAAGATGAAACGTCTGAATCCGGTGAATCCGTTTATCATATGTCAATTATCGTTGTATTGGCTTTTTAGTTAAATTGACAAGTGCGAGACGAATCTTTTCCTCCCATTTTAAATTCTGGTCTTCATACTTGGGCAGATGGTTTATCCAGAAGTTCTTTTCAATCTGACTAAACATAAGCTCTGTTGGAGTAAAGTTAGTTGACGTATGTGTCAGATTATTAAATATTTCTTCAAATTCTGACAAATAATCGGCCCATGATGTTTGTTTACTGTGACAGTATGTACGCATAAATCGGTTTAATTCTCGGAAAACTCGTTCTATTGGACTACCTTGTGGATGGTAACATGATGTCAAAATTTGTCGAATACCAAGCTGTGTTAATGTTTGCTTCCATTTAAATCCGGTAAAAATTCTGGCATTATCTGTAATTATGGATTTCGGAAAACCTACATGCGGAAGATAGTCACGCACCAATCTCACCACAACAACTCTGGCAGTAGCACACTTTAATGGATATAGTTTTACATATTTTGTAAACACGTCAAAGAATCGAACAATGAATTTGACTCCTCCTCTTGATCGTGGGAGAGGGCCGGAGATATCACACGAAATTAACGCCCTTGACTCTCGTGGAATAATTGAATGCAGAACATGCTTACTACCTCTATTATCCGGTTTTGCCTTTTGACAGAGTAAACAGTTTTGTATTGTTTGGTGCTTTAATGAAATTAAAAAAAAATGATTTGTTTTGAAAATGTTGGGGATGGAAATGTTGCTTTATATATTTTTGTTATTTTTTCTTTCAGTACCAACTTTGTTGTAGGACCCCTTATTTACGTGCGGTAATAAAAATTCATTTAGACAGAATTAAGCACATTTAAAATTACGTGAACCTTAGTCAACCCTCTCATGCTGATAAATTCATATTAACTGATTAAGAACATTTAGTTGAAAATTGTATAAATTAAATTTTTTACGTATTTCGGCCTTGACACACGTTTTCTAAATGCAGTGGTTTTTTAAACATTTACTGAATTCTTTCCCGGCGTTAGCTATGGAACACAAGACTGTCTCTGTTAGCAGAAAATGGTTAAATATTACCAAGCCGACCTGAACGTTTAATTATCATTGATAAAACACACTTCACTATACGTTTAAGTTATTTGCCTTAGAAATTGAAAGAGCCAACAGATTGTTAAACTTCAACGTTAACTAACCGCCTATGAATGCACAAATGTGAAACCAGTAATAAATTCCGTCAGTCTCAGGATTGCTGTAAAAGAACAATATTTTCGTAATTCACTGCTACTTTTATCTGCTCCCGATTTACGGGTTTAGTTAATTTTTCTTAGCGGAACAATTTTTCAAATGTGCCGCGGCTGCAAATCGTTCGGTCGCGGCACAGCCCAGCAACACCAAGGATAATCGCTAAAAATACAGAAAATTGCTTAAAGAAATGTTATAGATGACATGGGCAAGCTAATTTACATTAGTAATACACAATTTTGATAAATTATAATGTATTTAGACCACAACAATAATTCAACTTACATTAGTTTTTAATTTCTCCTCTAATGGCGGCTAAAGATATATACAGACAAAAGAAATCTACTCATTCATAAAATGCTACGTCACAGGTTCCTCTCTCTCTCAGCTCTCGAGGAAGACGATAAAAAATGCACATTATGTATTCCTATTTATACGACTGCCGACCGTTAATGTCTCTTTGCAATCTTACAACATTACTCCCCTCTGTGGCAGTATTTTACGTTTTCCTTATCGCAGATATTGACATGTTTCGTAATTACATTATGAGTATAGAAATATTAGTCATAAATACATCGAGAATATTATTACAGAAAATATTCCAATAATAACGAATGTCCTTTATACAAAATTAAATAATATTTTTTTGTTAAACAATTACAGTACATACGAATTGCTTCATAGCGTACATAGTACAATCAAATGTCATTTCCTTTGATTAATAGTGTGTGTGCTGCCAGGGAACGTTATAGTGCACTTTTCTCCGAATATTCGGAAAATAACAGTATGCTCCTATTTTATTGGCACATTTAATTACACCAAAATGTCCCCGTGATAAGTGGGCAAACCAAATTAATTTTTCCTCATATTCCTTCGGGATACATACACACCACAGTGGATTGTTGTCCTTCCCACATCTGAAGAATAATACTCCATTTACTAATTTATAATGATCTAAACTAGCCCTTGAATTTTGTTGTTCCTTTAGCTGAATTATCTTCTTCCATCGAGGGTCTTTTCGTTGTAAATTTCCCATATCCCTACAAAGATGTACATAATAAGTCTTGTAGATATTGTCCTGCAACAGTAATACTGGAAAATCCGAAGTATTTACTGATTCTATTTCCGGCGTTAAACCTTCTGGGGATCTTGACAGTGCATCAGCAATAATATTTTCTTTGCCAGACACATGAATAATTTTAAATTGGTACTGTTGTAGTGTCATTGTCCAACGTGACAGTCTAGGATGTAATAATTTACATGTTTGCAAAAAGGTTAGTGATTGATGGTCACAATACAAAATCGTTTTTGAACCATATAAATAATAGTTAAACTTCTTGAATGCCCAGATAACCGCAAGTGCTTCAAGTTCTGTGGTCGTATAGACTCTGTCACAGGGCGATAACACTCGACTAGCAAATGCTATCGGAAGAATGTTGGTACCCCTTTTATTTTCCTTATTGGGAAGAGACAAGCACCTAATCCAACATCCGATGAACCCGTGGGCAGACAGAACTCACAATTCATATCAGGGTGATATAATAAGGATGCATTAACGAGTTGGTCTTTAATGTCTCGAAAAGCTAGTTCACATTCTTCAGTCCATTGCCATGGCACATCCTTCCGTAGAAGCCGGTTTAATGCCACAGAATTCATGGGTTGAGTCTTTATGAAACGATGGAAGAACGATGCCATACCTATACATCCCTTCAGCTGTCTTTTATTCCGTGGTGATGGAAAATTTCGAATTGCACTTATCTTCTTCTCGGTAGGCAGGATACTTTTCCCATCTATCATAAGTCCTAAGAACTTAATTTGTGGTAAAGCAAAATGAGACTTTTGTAAGTTTACTGCAATTCCGGTTTTCTTGAAAAACAGCAAAAACCCTTTCCAAAATATGCAAATGCTCTTCCCATGTTTTCGTGGCTATTAATAAGTCGTCAACAAACAGAGTTATACGACTACGCAATTCTGGTCCAAGAACATAATCCAACGCTGAAATAAATATTCCGGCACTAATATTAAGTCCGAACGGGACAACTATAAATTGGTAACTTCTCCCAGCATAGATAAATGCGGTATATTTCCTATATTTTTCATCCATTTGGACCTGCCAGTACGAAATTCTCAAATCAACACTAGTTAAGTACGAAACATCCTGGAAATTTTGAATTAATTCATCTAGATTTTCCGGATGAGTTCTTACAGGTACTATTATTTTATTAATCTCTCTAGCATCCAGAACTAATCTAACGTTACCTCCAGGTTTTGGGACGACTAAGAGCGGAGAACAATATGGACTAGTTGATGGCTCAATCAAGTTCCATTCCAACATTCTATTTATCTCCCTTTGAACGGATTGTTTTAAACGCCAGGGGATCGGATAGTGCGTGTAACTGTAAGTCTGATATGGCTTCACTTGTAGGTGACAAATATACCCTTTAATAATTCCTGGTTTCTCATCAAAAATCTCTTCATATGCCTCTAACAAATAATGGAGCTGCTGCCTTTGTTCTCCGGTAAGCTGATTTGATTCACTAGCTTTTATCATTGTTGTTTGGTTAAAATCCTCCTGTTGTATCAAATCCTTTGAAAGCTCCTTCCAACTACCGTTTGTAGGGTCAATTAATTGAATTATGGCACCGCGACAATATTTCTCATGCACCGTTTCCTTTCTATTTAAATCCAGTGCTACCTCTTCTCCATTTAATCTAAATTTAACTATTCCTTCCAAAAAATCAATCTGACAATCGTACTCCTGCATACTCCCAATACCAAGAATACAGTCCACTAATAACTTCTCCACTACAAGGAACGTGCATTTTATTGCTACATTTCCCATTTTCATCTCTAATTGTGTTTGTATTTTGACATTGGGAGAGCGTGCTCCAACAGCTCCGATGATTTTGCAGTTCTGCACTGGCAAAATTGGCACCTTCGTCTTCCTAATAATTCTCCGAAAAGGAGCGCCTGAGATGACATTGGCGGAAGCGGCGGTGTCTAATATCACATTCGTTGGAACTTCCTCTATTTCAACAAATACTTCCAATACCGGAACACTCGATCTGTCGTTATGACACGTTATTAAATCCTTTGTTAACTCCTCAGTCAACAGCTCACCATCATTATATCTTAACAATTGTAATTTTACTGTTTCGCCCCTAACAGATCCCCTGACCGCTCCGCCGAGTCACGATGCGGTCATGTTTAGTTTGACTGATTGTTGGTCCGATTGGTATTTGTCTCTTCAGCTATTTCAGTGATTATCGGTTGTATTGGTGAATTCTGTCTATGTTGTCTTCCGTGATTCGTGTAATTGTTGTTGTTGTTCTGCTGGGCCGGCCGCGGTGGTCTAGTGGTTCTAGGCGCGCAGTCCGGAACCGCGGGGCTGCTACGGTCGCAGGTTCGAATCCTGCCTCGGGCATGGATGTGTGTGATGTCCTTAGGTTAGTTAGGTTTAATTAGTTCTAAGTTCTAGGGGACTTATGACCACAGCAGTTGAGTCCCATAGTGCTCAGAGCCATTTGAAGCATTTTTTTGTTCTGCTGGTGTTGGTAGAACTGTCCTGTGTTGCCATACATTGGATTATATCGATTAAAATTCCTACTGTTCCTAAAATAGCCCCTCGCTGCACCATTACTAAAGTTTCCATTATGGTAATAATTATTGTTTGCATTTTGTCCATTGCTAAGCCTCCTCGGAGAGTGTAGTTGGTTATGATTATTGTTACTGCTACCATTACTGCCATTCCCACTCGAGTTGCAGCTCGGATTCGCTTCTATTGCTCTTCTTTGATATGACATTTCTCTTGCCCTTTTATTGTCCTCCTCAATTATATCAATATGATCAAGCGTAGTCATAAATGAGTCTATATCCTTATCATTTATATATAACAGCTGATTCCTTATACTGGTGGGTAGTCTGGACTTGAGTATCCTAAGTATATCCGGCGAAGGAATCGGTACATCCCAATACAAAGATTTATTAATGTATTTATCAAAATATCTCTTTAGAGATCCTCTAGAAAATGAGAAAGGCTCAGGATATAATACTTCCTGCCTAAGTCTTTCTTGTATTCCAGCAGACCAATATTTTGCTAGAAAAGCCTGCTCAAATTCTTTGTAACATTTACAAGAAGATGTTTGTTCGGATTTCCACAATGCTCCTGATCCTTGTATATTTCCAGATACAAACCTAATCTTTTGCCATTCTGTCCAAGATCGTGGAAATAGACCTCTGAAACTTCGAATAAAGACTACAGGATGAACATTCTTTTTGTCAGGGTTAAAGATTTGAAATTGTCTCTGTTTAATCATCTTCTCCTCAATGGTACTACGATTCCAAAAATCATCCTGTTCGTACGTTTCCCTGTGGCTTTCCGTTATATCGAATGTAACTTGTGACGTTCCAGTTCTGTTTACATCGGATCTTGACGTGGACGGAATGTCACGCGCAGATTGAGAATTTTGTTTCCTATTCTCGCTGTTTCTAAATCCTCCTGCGAGAGATTTAGTGATCTTTCGATACTTCCTTTCCAACGCGAGAATTCTTCGCCAAGTTGTTCTCGAACTTCCTTTAACCATTTGTTGAAAAAATTCTCCTCGGAACTCTCTGAAATTGACTGTAAAGCGACTTTCACAGTTTCGTCTATGGTTTCCGAAGGAAAATTTCGCCGCTCTAATGTCATTTCTAAAAACTTTCCCGCAAGTACATTCATTCTACGTTCCACTGTCTCCTGTTTTTCCTTCACTTCGTCAAATTGCTTCTTTAGATTATCTTGGGATTCTATAATTTCTGGTATCACAGCTACGGAACACTGTATGTCCTCTTGAGCTTGTATTACTTGAGGAAACAGTTCTACTTGTTTTTGTATCGTGTCAATTTTGACGGATACATATTCGGTTAGTTCCGCTTTTAATTTACTATTGTTTTCTTGGCATTGTTGGCGGACCTGCTCAATTTGAGCAATAAGATTCTGTTCGGTCCTTTCTGCCTGTTCTTTTATTTCCTGTGTCTGGGTATTTAATCTCTGTTTTAATTCGGTAAAGGTTGCTCTTAACTGATTTTGTAATTGTGTTTGATTTTCGGCTAATTGGTTTTGAAGTTCATTTTGTATAACGGATAAGTCTCGTTTTACCTCCGCTTGGCCTTCGGCAAATAGAGACAACTGTTGCATAATAACTACTAATGTGTCAACAACAGTCTGATCAGCTGATCTGATCTGATCTGAACCAGCGGGATTATTTATATTGCTACCGCTAGCCACAACAGTCTCAGAATTGCTATCCGTGGCCTCTGCTCCTGCGCAAACAGCTGAAGGCTGTTGCACTTCTCGTTGCTGATTCAATGACATTTTAAATGCCGCTCTAGTCAATACCATCAAATAAATGTCAATATCAGGTTCTAATCACTAAATACAGTTTCAAATTTACTGTCGTAGACACACTTAACTTTCAAATTACTTCACAGATGGTATAAAGTTCAATGTCCAGATACGAAAATCACACAATATACAGTTCTACAATCTAACTACTATCTGGAAAAAAGCTCTTTCTAAATTGATTTCCAACTATTTTAACTACAGGATAAAATAATTAGATCTCTCTGGCCTTGTTGTCCAATAGTTGAAATCGTTTCTTGGTATCACCGAATTTCTCTTCAGATTGGTTACCTCTCGTTGTCGTTGGTTTTCATGAAACAAAAAATACATATATAATATAACAATCCAAGAGAGCCCTGCCACACTGGCGCCACTGTAATTTTTCCTCCTATTTACGTAATTCTGTAGCTCTCCATTCGTTCGAGCAATCAATCATTCATGACATGAAACACAGTCATAGCTCAGACACTCAAAATGATTCAGAAATTTTACTTGTTAGAATGAAATCAGACGATGATTCTTCTTCTCTGCAGGCTCGTGCTTTGCGGCAGTCTGCTAATCTGTACAAATAAAATGCCTCGTAATTTTGGGAGCGTTGTATAATCAGTCGGGAAACCTCAGATCAAGCGGATATTTGGCTTTGATGAAGTTTAACCTTCCGAAGAAGTAATGGAGCTCTTGGATTATTAAATGCAGGTTCGTATCCAGTCTTTCCGAAGTTCCCTTTCTGATTAACAACTACGCAATATATCGATGAATATCATTAATTCTCAATTGTCAAATACACACCTTTTGTATAAAGGAGCAATATATATATATTTCCCTTTTAATCGTACAATTTCGTCTCTGTTATCTTCTGTCATAAATCTCAATAATGAGATTACAATTCCTCAAACCAAGCTCGGGCTAATCGGCACGAAGACAATCTCGGAAGCTCTTTTCCTCCTTTTTTTTCTAACAACCACCAGAGAGAGTACTGCAAAGAATACTTATGCGCTCATGGCATAGCTATTGTATGAACTACTTTTCGCATGGATTCTGCGAGTATGAAGATAGAAAATTAGTAAACGTCATTCAATGGTAGAATTGTATCAGAATAATTCATCGAATATAAATTGATATTACAACAGAATATTCAGTAATACGATTTAACTATCAGATTTGTGAATTTTGAATAGCAGTTCCGGAATGTTTAGCGTTTCTTACCTCTACATGTACTGGTTACTGAAAGCAGCGACATGTCTCATGACGACAAAATTTCTAAAGGTGTCAGTCTGTGATCAATGTAACTGCTTGTAGCTCTGTCACAGAGAAGATAAAATATTACCTTCGCCCCAATTTGGAACTGAGAGCTACTTTCTCTTGGTCTTTACAGTGCGTCGACATTTTCATGGAGCAAGCAGTTAACTGCAGCGTTTGTCACCTCCTCATCGCCCTTGTAATGGGTGACACAGATAGTTCGCAATTTTGACAACGATTTTAGTTGTAGTAGTTCCGTGAAAGTAATCACCACTGTCTGTAAACATATATTTGATAAGTCGATGACACACCGAAGAAGTATTCATTCAGAATCTTTGATTGGTATACCACGAATACATCAAGCGAATCTGGCAAGATAATTATCTGTCATTCCGGAAAATAACGAAACTATTTCATCGACAGCAGACATGTTCCACTATCTTGTCATGACCCTACCATAGTCGTAACAGGACAATTATGTTTCCACATCCAATGTCTCCCTTTAGTGAGCTAACAATTTAGGAATACGTCTTGCGCATCAGCGATGTAGCTGGTGAATTATTTTTCCTACGACTTCATGAGGAATATTGTAGTATTTGTGCTGAGGGAGAAGGATGGAAAGTTGCACAGACTGCCGCAATACATACGAAAAAAAATACACGTAATCCACTGAGTAACAGACGCATTTCAATGACATTTACATGTAGCGGAAAGTGTGAATCAATAATTTGTTCAAACGTAAGCTAATAGTAGGTTGTGTTCCAAAAATGAACAGCATAGAGACAGAAGTGATGATTCTATCTGCAAGACCTGACCATCATTTTGCAGGACAATGCTCAAGCACGAACAGTGCAAGCTGTTATCGATTTGTTTGACTGATTGGGCTGCTAAGTGCTATACCACTTACTTAAGTCCCCGTGAGTTCAACTCGATTTCTAAACTGAAGGAAACACTTCACGGCATTCGCTTCAGAACTGGTACAAATCCGTCGAGCAATAGACCGCACCGCTCGAACTGTCAACACAACTGGCACTGCTAATAGAATCCTACGACTTCCACATCGCTGGCAACGGTTCAAATGGTTCAAATGGCTCTGAGCACTATGCGACTTAACTTCTAAGGTCATCAGTCGCCTAGAACTTAGAACTAATTAAACCTAACTAACCTAAGGACATCACACACATCCATGCCCGAGGCAGGATTCGAACCTGCGACCGTAGCGATCACGCGGTTCCAGACTGAAGCGCCTTTAACCGCACGGCCACACCGGCCGGCGCTGGCAACGGGTTATACAAAATGCTGGTAACTACTTTGAAGGTCTGTAACACTTTAAAAGCCGCATCTATTTTGTACGGGCTGTAAATAAACAGTTGCAACTACTAAAGTTGTCACCAAAATGACGGAACGGCTTGCCTGGTGCCTTCGTCCTCATTGAAGCCAAGCTATTAATCATTCCACACATCTTTAAATTCTTTCCGAGTAAGCAGCACATTTCTCGTATCTGGAACACGGAAAAAGAACTTTTAAGATGCGTGTGAGGTAATTGTCGCATTTGTTTTTCCTTTTTATTTGTTACTCTTCGACTTTAATAATTATATGATGAATGCAATATCTGTTACACATTTAACTGATCGTTGCTGCAGTAGATATCTGTGATAGTCATGCTGATGTTGAATCTACTTCCAAGAGATGCAGCTGAATTGGTTCCATGTAAAATTACTCGGGTTGCATCTCCATGTGTTTTCAATTACTAGGGCAGACTGTGATATTTCGGCTTACATCATTAAAAGAAATTAATGATGTGTTAATGTGTAGCCAATTTATTAGACGATTGTGAGAAATATTTGTCAGTAGACGACTAGCTGTTACGTAGCCGCAACATCAGTGCGAGAGGGGGCCTACATATTCTTGCACAGCGACATCGCTACAATGGGACTAAATGCTCCGTCGTTCGACGTAAGATAATGTTGAAGCTTATATTTCAAGATTTACGACTAATAAGAAATGTATGTGACGACAATGTGGTGCTGTTGTTTTGCACTAGTTTACATTAAATTGCATATAAAGAGGTACAGTTTAAAAATCCCCTGAACACTGTGTTACATCAAACAAAGGACGATGACAGTCTGAATGCGGCTTCTGCAGTATTTAATATATGATATAAGTCATTTTTTTAAATGTTGTCTTCCGAGTACATTCACTTTCAGCCACCGAAAAACAAGTTTCTAATACGTAATCTGTAATACAGCCAAAGCTGTGCAGAGCTTGATGTAGTCTATTACTATGACGGCCAAAAAATTATTTAGATTATGTTAAACATGACGACAATCATATAATACACGAAAGGCTATAGTTAAGGGATCTGATGCATATAAATCTTTAGTCGCAACAGGTAACTGTCTGAGTTTTCATCAATTTCAATCGAATCTGGGTCACTCGCGTAACAGTCGTGGAGGTAAATGAGGCTCACATCGAACGTAGACAAGTTAACGAGTATTGTTGATGACTGTGTTTTTCATTCGAAGTTCTGAGGTATAACAAAGACTTAGTTAATACGTGATAACACCCATGAAGCGACTTATTACAAAAGGAAGTGCAAGGGGAATTGTTTGTGACTAATTTCTTAAAGGAATTCCAGTACACATATACTCTAAAAGCAAATTAAATTAAGGACTCAATTTATATCACGTGTGAGCTAAATGTTAAAACAATTTCGAATAAAATCTGAGAAATAATTATACCCGTCATAATGTTTTAAAAGTTTGGTTATACCTTCAGAAACATAAATTTCTTGGAGGCCAGTTGCACAAAAACTTCTCGGAGTGTCAAAGAAGAGAAGAACGACCTCTTTTAAGACGCCCAGCCGTCATTTCACCCTCGACTGCACCTGAGGAGACGCCATTCTACTCAGGCGCAGGGCAGGCTGTATCGGCTGGTGGGCTGCCCTTGAGGGTTCCCACCGCCTATAGATGGAGCCGTAAATCCACGAGTCTGCTTGCCTTTCAGCATAAAAGATGCACTAAAAGCCCATCTCCGAGTTGAATGCTCTATATAGCGGCGTTGCGGCGAGAGCGATGGAGAAAATCTCGGCCGTTCACTCTTCTTCGTTGGTGCGCGCTGAGCAGCTGAGATGAGAGATTCTTCGCTCAAGGCTACACGGGACTACTGGATGGGATTCATCGTTTGTAGCAGTGACACATAGCCCTGCGGAACAAGTGGCCAATTCGTAAATGAATTGCTGGCTCGTATTCATCAAGAGCAGAGCCAGCTTTGCAGTTAAGCCAGTTAAAAAATAACGAATCCGATGATTATGTTCTGTATCATTACCGTGCCGTAAGCGGCACATTGTGATGAATAATTAACATTTCCATTTCTGAAAAGATCTGATATTTACGGAAACCATCCCTCAAGAAATGACTTGCTATTTTAGCTAAACGGGCAGTGTGTTAACTTGTGTGATAGGCAGTAAAGCCACACCCTTAACGACTGCAATCGAGAAATAACCACTAGGGGTGAACAATTCGTGGTCAGATGACTGTATGCAAGGCGAATGCTGATGATGTTGAGTTTCTAGTGACGGACGCCGGTGGAAAAAAAAGGAACTACAAATATTAAACGAGTACGAACTAAAATCATGCGCGAATTTTAACATAAATAAGTCAGGAATAATCAACATCAGTCGTGGGTTAGGACAAATGAAGGAGATTACCAGCATAAAATGTCGTGGGACAGCTGTCACGCATAATATACAGCACACAAATGCTATAAATTTCAGAGAAATACTAACTAGTATTTGAGCCAATATATGTTGACACAATGTAAGGACTCTTGATGAAATACATAGGACTGATTCGGTGAACTTGTACATAACGTCCTAAATTAATTACGTCGTAAGAGTCTTGCGGCTGCCGAATGATGTGGCCAAAAGAAAGAGTATTTCATCCGCAGTCACTTCGTCACCGGCTGACATGCATGGTAGTGGAATATGAAACTGTGGCACTAACTTCATACAATGACATTGTAAACCTTATACAAGTGTACAAGAAAATGCAAGCCCCGTACACTTCTAAAACATACAAGAAGTGGAAAAAGTCACCTAGTAACATGGTACAATCAATATCAAATGAAACAGTGCCGCCCACCTTGAATCCTAGTAAATCTCCACCGTATATAGAATGAATTTCACCACCTGCAACACTACCTCTTAGAATGTAGTTATATAGGGTCTTGCATATATTACTCCATAATTAAATCAAAAGGCATAGAAATGAAATTTTGTTTTTATTTCCATCGACATACACACATTTAAATGCGGAAAATTATATCAGGAATACGAAGTTCGTGATGACCCTTTCACAGACATCTCTAAGGATGTCGCTGATGACACGTTGAATTTCTCCCTTAAGTTGGAGAACTGTTTATGTTTGTTTCCGTAGACCTTAAGACTTTACGTGTTATTGTTCCGTTCAAGTGCTCTTGAAAGTCCTTTGGTCTATCTGACAGAATTACGATGTCATCGGCAAACCTCAAAGTTTTTATTTCTTCTCCATGGATTTTAATGCCTACTCCGAACTTTTCTTTTGTTTCCCTTACTACTTGCTCAATATACAGATTGAACAGCATCGGGGAGAGGCTACAACCCTGTCTCACTCCTTTCCTAACCACTGCTTCCCCTTCATGCCCCTCGACTCTTATAACTGCCATCTGGTTTCTGTACAAATTGTAAATAGCCTCTCGCTCCCTGACTTTTACCCCTGCCACCTTCAGAATTTGAAACAGAGTATTCCAATCAACATTGTCAAAAGCTTCCTCTAAGTCTACAAATATAGAAACTTAGGTTTGGCTTCCCTTAATCTTTCTTCTATGACAAGTCGTAAGGTCAGTATTGCCTCACGTGTTCCATCATTTCTACGGAATCCAAACTGATCTTCCCCAAGGTCAGCTTCTACCAGTTTTTCCGTTCGTCTGTAAAGAATTCGCGTTAGTATTTTGCAGCTGTGACTTATTCAACTGATAGTTCGGTAATTTTCACATCTGTCAACACCTGCTTTCTTTGGGATTGGAATTACTATATTCTTCTGGAAGTCTGAGGGTATTTTGCCTGTCTCATAAATCTTGCTCACCAAATGGTAGAGTTTTGTTAGGCCTGGCTCTCCCAAGGCTGTCAGTAGTTCTAATGGAATGTTGTCTACTCCCGGAGCCTTGTTTCGACGTAGGTCTTTCAGTGCTCTGGCAAACTCTTCACGCAGTATCATATCTCCAATTTCATCTTCATCTACCTCCTCTTCCATTTCCATAATATTGTCCTCAAGAGCCGGCCGGTGTGGCCGAACTGTTCTAGGCGCTCTAGTCTGGAACCGCGAGACCGCAACGGTCGCAGGTTCGAATCCTGCCTCGGGCAAGGATGTGTGTGATGTTCTTAGGTTAGTTAGGTTTGAGTAGTTCTAAGTTCTAGGGGACTTATGACCTCAGCAGTTCAGTCCCATAGTGCTCAGAGCCATTTGAACCATTTTTTTTGTCCTCAAGAACATCGCCCTTGTATAGACGCTCTATATACTCCTTCCACCTTTCTGCTTTCCCTTCTTTTCTTAGAACTGGGTTTCCATCTGAGCTCTTGATATTCATGCATATTCTCTTTAATTTTCCTGTAGACAGTATCTATCTTACCCCTCGTGAGATAAGCCTCTACATCCTTCCATTTGTCCTCTAGCCAACCCTGCTTAGTCATTTTGCACTTCCTGTCGACCTCATTTTTGAGACGTTTGTATTCCTTTTCGCCTGCTTCACTTAAAGCATTTTTGTATTTTCTCCTTTCATCTATTGAATTCAGTATCTCTTCTGTTACCCAAGGATTTCTACTAGCCCTCGTCTTTTTACCTACTTTATCCGCTGCTGCCTTCACTATTTCATTCTTCAAAGCTACCCATTCCTCTTCTACTGTATTTCTTTCCCCCATTCCTGTCAATTGTGCCCTTATGCTCTCCCTGAAGCTGTGTACAACCTCCGGTTCTTTCAGTTTATTCAGGTCCCATCTCCTTAAATTCCCACCTTTTTGCAGTTTCTTCAGTTTTAATCTACAGTTCATAACCAATAGATTGTGGTCAGAGTCCACATCTGCCCCTGGAAATGTCTTACAATTTAAAATCTGGTTCCTAAATCTCTGTCTTACCATTGTATATATATATCTATCTGAAACCTTTTAGTATCTCCAGGGCCCTTCCACGTATACAACCTTGTTTCATGATTCTTGAACCAAGTGTTAGCTATGATTAAGTTATGCTCCGTACAAAATTCTACCAGGCGGCTTCCTCTATCATTTCTTAGCCCCAATCCATATTCACCTACTACGTTTCCTTCTCATCCTTTCCCTACTGTCGATTTCCAGTCACCCATGACTATTAATCTTTCGTCTCCCTTCACTACCTGAATAATTTCTTTTATTTCATCATACATTTCATCAATTTCTTCATCATCTGCAGAGCTAGTTGGCATATAAACTACTGTAGTAGGCAAGGGCTTCGTGTCTATCTTGGCCACAATAATGCGTTCACTATGCTGTTGGTAGTAGCTTACCTGCACTCCTATTTTTTTATTCATTATCAAACCTACTCCTGCATTACCCCTATTTGATTTTGTGTTTATAACCCTGTATTCACCTGACCAAAGGTCTTGTTCCTCCTGCCACCGACTTCACTAATTCCCACTATATCTAATTTTAACGTATCCATTTCCCTTTTTAAATTTTCTAACTTACCTGCCCGATTAAGGGATCTGAGATTCCACGCTCCGATCTGTAGAACGCCAGTTTTCTTTCTCTTGATAACGACGTCCTCTTGAATAATCCCCGCCTGGAGATCCGAATGGGAGACTATTTTACCTCCGGAATATTTTACCCAAGAGGACGCCATCATCATTTAATCATACAGCAAAGCCCTCGGGAAAAATTACGGCTGTAGTTTCCCCTCGCTTTCAGCCATTCGCAGTACCACAACAGCAAGTCCATTTTGGTTTGTGTTACAGGGCGAGATCAGTCAATCATCCAGACTGCAACTACTGAAAACGCTGCTGCCCTCTTCAGGAACCACACGTTTGTCTGGCCTCTCAACAGATACCCCTCCGCTGTGGTTGCACCTACGGTACGGCTATCTGTATCGTTGAGGCACGCAAGCCTCCCCACCAACGGCATGGGGGGGGGGGGGGAGGTAGACTTTACATAATCCCATAAAAAGAAGCAACATGGAGTAAGGTCACAAGATATTGATTCCAAATCGCCACGAAATGAGATCGCAGACTGTGGGAACGTTTTGTACTGAGGAGTCACATGTTGGATGTATCCACTGTATCCAAAGCAGGCCAAAAAATATTTCTGACCATTTCACGATAACGCCCATTGTTAAGTGTAATTGCATTACTGTCGAAATCTTCAAAAAACAATGGGCCGATCACATCACCTCCCCATGAGCCAGCCCAAACTGTGGTTCGCAGTGGACGCATGCTGCTGTCTTGGATCACGATAAGCTTATCTTGACCGCAAAAACCGAAATTTTGTCGCTTAAAGAACTCAAACGCATGAAAATGTGTCGCGTCAGTCAAAATTATTAGTTTTAAAAAACTGTTCCCCTCTTCTTGTTTTGTGAGAATCCACTCGGCGAATTTTCTCCCTTTTCCAGCGACGTGTGGGTTTAAGATATTGCGTCAGCTAAATCTTGTACTGGGGATATATGATGAACCTTTTCAAAATTCTTTGGAAAAAGGCTGCAGAAATTCTCAGTTGTTGAGAACGACATTGAAGAGTCTTTTTAGGGCCCACTGCTACACTATCGGGGTGCTGGTGCAATGTCTTGTACCGTACGAACCGTTCGAATTTGTATTTGCAACGGATGCGATTTCCTCGGATTTATTTATCAGATCTGTTGATGCTGTAGGACCATTATTACGTCCGAAGATCCCGAGAAGTCTACGAACAGCACTCGCCAGTTTAGTAATGGGTTTCCTCAGTGATAACACGTTCCTGCTTTGTAAACCGCTCCAAGAGAACTGACTTCCTGAAATACACAAACAACGACTGATCAAGTAATCGTAATGACAATCGATATTAAAAGTTATAAATACAGTTCAGTAAACCGAGATACAAAATTTTACCACTCAGTTTAAATACCGCGTAATGTATGAAAGACCCTATATTAAAATAAGAACTCCTGAAAACATTAGACCAAAGAGAAAGAGGTGGACAAGAACTTGATGCGTAATGGTAGGAATGTCATACAACAAAGGTATAAGGACTTCAATTGGCACAAAATCTGGTAAGATATCCTCGATTCGCTGTTACCCACTAATGTAAGGGCGAAGTGGTAGGCTACTTCTTTGTCAACAGAAAAATCCCAACCAACTCAAGAATCACAACTCACGACTACATTCCATTCACCTGGCAGATTCTCCACTGTGTGCCACCTGCAATCTTGCTGTCAACGAAGAAGTATGTCTGTGGTAATACAAACAACGTATTGTTGCCAATCAGAAAAAATTAGCAATTATCCAAAGGACATAGCCCAAAGCAATAACACTCACGAGCCTGCTACATCCATATGAAGAACCTTATCCGAAAACGAAGAAAATGCTTGTAGGGAGATACAATATTTTACATATTCTCGAAAAGCGCAAGGGGTGAAGAACATTTCTGGTTTATGTGACTACACATACCACAAAGTACAGAAAATTAATAATTATATTGAGAAATATACTTTCTCCCACAAAGGAACTACAATGTGAAATCTACAAAAATATCAAATGTTTCAAATGGCTCTGATCACTATGGGACTTAACATTTAAGGTTATCAGACCCTAGACTTAGAACTACTTAAACCTAACTAACCTAAAGACATCATACACATCCATGCCCGAGGCAGGTTTCGAACCTGTCACCGTTGCAGCAGCGCGGTTCCGGACTGAAGCGCCTAGAACCACTCGTCCATAACGGCTGGCACAAAAATATCACCTAAAAAATCCCAGAATGAGATTTTCACTCTGCAGCGGAGTGTGCGCTGATAAGAAACTTCCTGGCAGATTAAAACTATGTGTCGGTCCGAGACTCGAACTCGGGACCTTTGCCTTTCGCAGGCAAGTGCCCTACCTACTGAGCTACCCAAGCACGACTCACGCACAGTCCTCACAGCCATACTTCTGGCAGTACCTCGTCTCCTACCTTCCAAACTTTACAGAAGCTCTCCTGCGAAACTTGCAGAACTAGCATTCCTGAAAGAAAGGATATTGCGGAGACATGGCTTAGGTCCCGAGTTCGAGTCTCGGTCCGGCACACAGTTTTAATCTGCCAAGAAGTTTCATGTCAGCGCACACTCCGCTGCAGAGAGAAAATCTCATTCTGGAAACATCCCCCAGGCTGTGACTAAGCCATGTCTCCGCAATATCCTTTCTCTCAGGAGTGCTAGCTCGGCAAGTTTCGCAGGAGAGCTTCTGTAATGTTTGGAAGGTAGGAGACGAGGTACTGGTAGAGGTAAGGCTGTGAGGACGGGGCATGAGTCGCGCTGGGGTAGCTTAGTTGGTAAAGCACTTGCCCGCGAAAGCCCAAGCCCCGAGTTCGAGTCTCGGTCCGGCACACAGTTTTAATCTGCCAGGAAGTTTCACCTAAGAAAGTATTGAACTGACATTTGCGTACTAAAGACCGAGATGTACATTGTTCATAATATGAGTTTGGTTTTCTGTTACGTGATGCAACTGTGCGAACGTATTGAAAGTTAACTAAAACGTTTGAAAAGGAAATTAAGTAGCGTCTCTGCTCTACTGGTCAGCCTGAGTGTGGTTTTAGGCAACTTACAGTGCTCTTTTAGGCAAATACTGGTGTCCACTTTTCGCCACAGAAAATCTGATAACCAAACAGTTACAATACCATCACACAAAGGACAACGCTTACACAATTCGCAAGCTGTGGTATTCACGAATTCTGTACCTCAATTGAAGACTACAGTGAAGGGAAGCCTCAGTGTTACATAGTAATAATCTTAAAAATACCCGGGTGCAGCATATACTGTAAATTAGGTTGGGTAAACGCTAACGAAAAAAATAAATCGACTTACAACTGTCCCATATTATTTGGATAACCATTGATTTTCACATAACGTTGAAAACATCAGTTCATTTGTAGAAATGGTGTTTTCTGCACTGTAGTTCGTGTATTGCTTAACGAATACCTATCATCTTGTTAGCTACCATGATACGGAAGCTGTTAAGATCTTACTAAAGTGAATGCTATGTTCAATATGTCAGAAATATATTCGAATAACTGAAAATGTTGCAGACGGAACGTGGAGGGAAAAATTGAAGTTGTGAAAGAACGCCCGAACGAGTACTGAAAACAGCAGAATCAACTGCTAACGGCGCACCGCAGAGTAGCTTTCATCTCCATCAGTGAATATTCAGAAATGTTTATTTCACATGAACAAGTAATGAAACAGATACCATGGATTTATTTTAATGATAACAATTTACCCACGCTGTGAAAAATACGCGGAACAAGTTTGATAAAATAAATATTAGTATTAAGCAAACAATGAACACAAAAATTCACAGCAGTTGTGAGAAATGTATGTATCAGGTACTGTATCAAGTGTGCACTCTGCATTTCACCAACAAGCACAGTTGCTCGGAAATATCTGCGAATATTTTCACAGGTTAGTTATACGAAGACTTTGTCTGAGTCCTTTGACACAACATAAACCATTACCGATCAGTGCTGGTGGAGATATAAGAAAATATTTTTGCTGAAAGTATCTTCTTCGACCGGTTGCAAAAGCTAAGGGGCATACATCATAGCTGAAGAAGAGGAAAGGCAGAATTCTATCGTTCCAAATAAAGAAAGAGAACTTAGCAGAGCGTGCATTTTGGCGGCAAAATAGCAGTTCATCTTGTTCCACAATAGCGTGTCACAGTAATGGTCATAATACGACAAACTGTTTTCCGTGCTTCAGCGTCTTTCTGACGATGGCAAGGTAAACTCTATGGGCAATGGATGCAGATGTACCATCGGATTACACAGTTGATTTGAGCGAGATAGATATGAAATACAGATGTAAGAATCAAAAGACAGTAGATCTCAGTGGCCATAGCACCTATGCAATTGTCCGCAGCTCGTGGTCGTGAGGTAGGGTTCTCGCTTCCCGCGCACGGGTTCCCGGATTCGATTCCCGGCGGGGTCAGGGATTTTCTCTGCTTCGTGATGACTGAGTGTTGTGTGATGTCCTTAGGTTAGTTAGGTTTAAGACGTTCTAAGGGACTGTTGACCATGGATGTTAAGCCCCACAGTGCTCAGAGCCATTTTGAGCCACCTATGCAATTTATTGCCTAAAATCCAAAATAAGTAGTTTTTTTATTGCTTAAGGAATGTATAACAAGTACAAATCGTGTCACAGAATAATAAATTACGTGCTTTAATAACAAACTGGGAATGTAAGTCTTTATTACAGCAAAAGACGTCATCGAATACAAATAGAAACAGAACATAGAAATATGAAACAGGAGAAAAAATTCGTAGAAGGCATATGTGATGGTTAGATAGCTTGGGGGCCTACAATGGTCGCAATTCTCCAAGTTGGCTCTTCTTGATTTGTTACTAAGTCCATTCAGTATCTAGCGGAAGAACCTTGTCTTTCATTTGAAGTAATCCAGTAGGCGCTGGCGGTAAAATTTTTTTCTCTATTTATGATTATAATTTCAACTGATTTCAATCGTCTAATTCGAAAATACCTCAGTAGATTTTCTATACTTCCTGAACACAAATGTGGGGAACCTAGTAAATTACTTATATCTTGCATAACTCGTATTAAGCCCCGAATGAAGGCTGCGCAACGGATGGATGCTTGCTACAAATACCGTACTGATACGTTGAGAATAAATACGTATCAAATAACCTGTTTTATTCACAGTTGGGAATATGTGACAATGTATTAGGAAATCTCTTTAAACCATGATTTATTGAGCACGTGGGCTGTTTCATAGGACACAGAAGTGTTAGTGATGTGTTTGAAAATTTTCGAGTCAGTTTCTATGGGAATATGTTCATCGCAGTAATCTGAATACCCACACAATATACATCAAAATATTAACGAAGCTATGTTACAAAAAAGTGGTCCCTTAAGGTATTTAGTGATCACCCTCTGTGAAGACTCACCAGGATTACTGTCATATGTGACCTGTTTCTGTGTACATATGCAGACTAGGAAAGCTTGGTTGTCACACACATAATCAAACACCCAATGAGATCCTAAGAACTCTAGGACCTTAGCCGAATACCTAGGAACCACGCAGAAAATAAAGGAAATGAACTATAGTGTGACAGAACTCGACATCAGAGTTTTCTCATAAAACTTTAAAAAAGGTGATTTGCTCATTAAAAGGGATCGAGAGTGGCAGGGCCTTCCCTTTCACCACATAACGCGGGTTGTGCTCACATCTGCCCTATAAGTGTGACTTTTCCTTCTCTAGAAGGAAGGACTGGGGTTGAATACAAGAGTCGTCGTCGCATCAGAAAGGCTTAGGGCCCGACGCAAGGATCGTCTATCTGACTGCATAAAAAATATCCACCGCAATCAAACCTACTCATTGGATTTACATTAATTTTATCATCTTAAGAGGAGCATATTCAGTAGGGGGCCTTGCAATGCTAGCATTTCCTTGATATCTCTATAATGGGGTTAACACTTTTCATTGAAAGTCGGATTAAAAGCACAACAGTTTATTATGAATCGAAATTACACTTGTACAAGCGAAGTATAATTATTGAGTTTACATATTTTGTTACCTATGGATATTAATACAAGACTGGGGAGAGGCATAGGGGGATATGTCCTACATTCAGCAGTCACCCACAATACTAGAGTGCAAAATGGACAAGGACAGGTTGGAGCTGACCATCCAGAAAAGAATTTACTCTAGTAATTAGTGAAAGGTAGGAGATGGGATCAAATAGCTAATACGTAAATATATTGAAGAGGCAAAATATGAAATACTTGTGCATGGACGTTATTAAAGCGGCCTCCCGTCTGTAAACTAATAAAATTTATAAAACACATTCTGCAACACCTTGATTTACGATTATGAATAACAAGAAACGCAGGCCATACTACTTCTGGTTCAATTTAGATATCGTGTGCAGAACTACTCGCCACGTGTTCACACGTGGGCGCAAAGAAGGGAAAACCGGGCACACAAAGGCCGTTATTAAAATAATATCACGGAGTATTGGAGAAGGCGAAGTAGCTACGAGGGGGGTTCAATTGTACCGAACGTGGTGACCGAGAGTCCTACGAATGTTTTACATACTGCAACCAGGCAGGGTCTGATTCCAACTCCAAAAACGAAATATCAAAATGAGGAAGAAATAAAAGCAATGAGGCGCAAACCATTTCGACATAAAAGGTCACCTAACAATTTAATTTATATTAACGACTCAGTGCACTTCTGATCCTAGCAAAAGCACGCATGCTCACCAGCTTGTACCGTCTTCCTCTGGATCTCGCCACCGACTCCCCACGACTGCTAACCGCCTACCGGCCGTTGCTCCAGCGGAACCGGGCCTTGTGGGGGTGGTAACTGGCACACTTTTAGCCGGCCAATCAGGGTGCGCGGATCCGTCGCCGAACTAGCTGCCGTTCAAGCAGACATTCCTAACTTGGTGGAGTGACTAGTGATTGGATAGAATTTAGCCAGGTAGTCTTCAGGGATGCCTCTTTACAGATCCAAACGTGCAGGAGAAACTGAGGTTTACGTTGGTATTACTACTTAGAAGAATAAGATGGAGGACTACTTTAGCTTCTCCAAGTCATTCAAACTATCTGACCATGCTTCCAAGCTAAAAGGTCACCACGGGGAAAGGAAAGCCAACATGGCTAGCTGATGAAGATTGCTGAATATGGAAATAAAATAAGAATACCTTGTTCGAATCTTCCCTCCAGTTTCATTATGTGTCATACGGAAAAAATCATGCTATTGCCGTATTAACAATGATAATAGTATGACTACAATATCGTAAATCGTAAATAAGTGAAAGAAGTGCAAGGTAGATGCACGTCTTTCAGCTTAACAGATTCAATAATTTAATTTCGTTCTTGACAGAATAATTAGATCTACTCATTGTGGAAGCCTGTGATACAAAACAGTTACTTTCATCACTCGTGGTGTTTGCATGACACGAAGATTGACATCAATTCATGGGAAACAATACAAAGACTGCACTAATATTTAAGAAAGTACACGAGAGAACCACGGCTGGACCTCTGATTCAACTACATGCTTCCAGACTACTTTCAGCATGAGTGTACACTCAAGGTCACTAATGTGCAGGGAGGACACCCCCCAAGAGGGATCATTGCCGACAAAATTTTATTAAATTACATTTTTCCACCCATAATGTTCGGCCGTGGCCGGCTTGGGCATACTGTGGTGGAAGGTGCTGGCCGGAAGACCATAGTCGGCACATTCCTGCCACGTGCTCCTCAGTCAGACTCAAGTCCCACGGGTTGGTTGCGCTGACGGTGGTACGCTACTAGCAAGGCGCGTTGGCGGAATCAATCCTCCAATCAGAGACTAATCGTGTGATCACGTGGGGACGCGTCCGGGAGCGGCGAGGGCGGCTTGGAAACAGCTCCGCGCCCTCTTAGCTTCTGACCTCGGCCCCGAGTAGTCTCTCCTCTAGCCTCTGCCTCTCTGATGAGCAGACGGCAACCCCTCTTGGGGCTGCTCGGCCCTACGTAGGCACCACTGTACCATCATTACAAGAATAAACTGGGTCCATTCCACTCAATTTTCATTTTACAACGCCCTCCGCTCCTGACTTCCATCCTGACGAACACTAAACTACATCCTGAAAATCCAGTTTAAGTACTTGATCCAAGAAAATACAGTGTTTTGGAATTGATGGGCATTAATTCACAGAAACACAAGAAGAGCTATAATCCGACAGGCACAAGTGCTGAAGGTACATGACTCTTGACACACCAGAAGAAAAGGAAATGTTAAGTTCGTGATTGTCGCGGTAAACGCATAGGAATTACAAAGTGATTAAATCACAGTCATATCCGATCGTGGAACTGAAATAGCTAAATGACTTCCTAATAAGAAGCCATTAAATCTGATTAACTCAGATGAGACCGTACCAAGCAATGTTGCGGAAAACATACTAAGACATTCTTATAGCTCTGCGGCGAATCACACAGTAACTCAAGAAGGCACTGACCAATAGCCATTACCGCGGAGACCACTTGCTTTAGCAGGGTGGAGGGCAGACCTTTAGTCAGTTGTAAGAATGAAAAACTGACAGACACCTCTGGACGAACTCGAAAAAGAAGGCACTATTCTACACGAGAGAACAACAGGTATATCCGAAAACTCACTGACCCATACATTCTCAGTCACAGATGCAAGGCGAGGATGGAAACAGGTTACTGTTTATGAAAATGAATTAGGCACAATCGCCGCACGCGTGTTCCATGTCCAAGGACTGTATCAGATAACGCAGACAGACACCGTGTAACTCATAATCACAATAACAATGAAGATAAATTGAGAAAAATGATAGAAGACTAAAATACGCTGCTGAATCGTTTTTTGCGTCCACCAAATGGTACAAATTGGCCAGGAGGAGACAGCCAACGCGTTCTTCCGCTCCCTGGAGACCACGCAGAATGAGCGCTTATGTGTCAATAGAATATCGCTTTAAAGATGTTCAAAAAAGTGATAGTCGAGAATGCAGTCAGGGTGTTTCTGTTTGCCGTTGCCTATTTCCATTTCTCTCAGCACTTTAAACAGCCTTCCTTCAGACACGGTACATAAAATTCCCATTTCGTGTGCTATGCCCGTAACTGAGTTTTGTGCAATTATTTTCCGAAAGCCGTTCGGTTCTGCTGATAAATGTGCTCTCTTTATATCTAGTTTCAAACGGACGAATAGTTTCTATGAAGGACCTTGTGTCTGAATTCTAAAATTCATTGCGTTTCTGTTCAATATTATCGCACAGCCATGTATTCAAGGTATTAGTGGCTTCGATGCCCATTTCTGAGTTAGATGTCTAGAGATACTTCTAATTTTTTGTGAGATTGCAGCATTGTAGGCAATTGCAATGTATTTAGTGCTTTTACTGTCAATTTTAAGTCGTTCGTTTCCATTTATGGACTTTTCTGATTCTCGTTTTTTAATCTTGTTATGGTTGTTAGCCACTTATATAATCTCATACACAATGGGTACTGCAACTTTTTAAGATTAGTTTCCTTATCTAATTAGCATTTACTTGGGGAGACCGATCTGATGTATTATGGAATTTAAGCATTCTTTTTACTTTTCATTTTATTTCTGCAGCAACCTAAACTCTTGCTTTTCTATTCTTCAGTTCTGATGAAGTCTGCTTAGCTGTTGAAACATGTCAACCTTGTTATTAATTCCAATAACAACAGATGTGAATATTAGATGATATGAAACTTCCTGGCAGATTAAAACTGTGTGCCGGACCGAGACTCGAACTTGCCTTTCGCGGGCAAGTGCTCTACCAGCTGAGCAACCCAAGCACTTGCCCGCAAAAGGCAAAGATCCCGAGTTCGAATCTCGGTCCGGCACACATTTTTAATCTGCCAGGAAGTTTCATATCAGCGCACACTCCGCTGCAGAGTGAAAATCTCATTCTGGATTAGATGACATGCTTGATAGACAATGTCTGGTTTCTTGTGATGAGTGTAGGGTTGTCAGATTCACCATTCTGCCATATCATTCGACAAAGTTTGGAAAGCATTTCTAAACTATTCTTTTTTCCAAAGATTCTTTCTTACAGTTGACAGGCTATAAAAACGCAAATAGAACAAGGTTCATTCTGAAAGATAAAGAATCTATTAAAACATTTGAATGTATAATCATGCATGTTAATGACAAATTCTCGGGACTGTAACTGTCAACCATGTAACACTTGAGGGAGACTACGAGGTTTAAAGGGTTCAAATGGCTCTGAGCAGTATGGGACTTAACATCTGAGATCACCAGTGCCCTAGAACTTAGAACTACTTAAACCTAACTAAGTTACGGACATCACACACATCCATGCTCGAGGCAGGATACGAACCTGCTACCGAGACTACAAAGACAAGAGAATATCTTAGTACAAGGAAATTAATTTATCAAAAAGTGCATAGGTGACATCAACTGTGCATAAATAAAATCTGTCATTTAATTTAACACAACACAATAAACGAAGAGCATGACACAAATGTCGTGTAAAAGGATCGTATTATTATTGCATGATGGTAGTTTTTCACCATCGAACAGTTTCATTTTATAGACCGCTGACCCTTGACAACTAATCTCGAAAATGTAACACTAAGGATCTCAGAAAGGTATTGAGTACAATAGTTTCTATCTTACGAACTATTGGCACTGATAGGTAAATATTGTATATTTCATAATTTTACGTGTACTATTTACTACATCGTTATGTTTATTTATACTGATTTACTCGACATTATGACCATATGGTTTGGAAAAGGAATCTTTCCAAACATTTGTGTCGTCGCATTCATACCTCGCGTATATTCCGTAATGATGTAGTCTTCAGTTCCTGACATCCGCTTTACAGTACTGCACACTTATCCATCCATAATCTATGGACTACATATAACCTTGTTATCTATACGTTCCTTTCTCTCAAAAAAATCCAAGCCACGCCAGCGTAAACGTCACACCTCTCTGGTCCGAAGTTACGCAGAGAAATATGCTAGGAGATACAACAGGGAATGACTTCTAGATCCATAAACCGCCAATACTTCCGCAATATCTCCAGTTCAACATAATTTTTTGTGTATGTTCAGAGCTCTAGTCATCCACTGTGCCCTTACTTGTAACTGTAGACTCAACGTAGAAAAACCGGGAACCCAGGCACCTCAGTGCAGACTTCATTTCTTCTGTTTATAAATGTGGTATACATACAATCAATGCGTTGTGACGCACTGGCGGTATAGTCCATATTTGTCTACTATGTTTGAATATTCCTACGGCACCACATAAACACATAGTGTCTCCAAACACTTTCGAGGAAATGTAATTGTGTGGATAGTTAATTCACCCCTTTAAGCTATCCCTGCGCAACTGTGAATGCACCTGTAGGCTTTTACTTACTTAAGGAAAGCTATACACCTCATTCTTCAAAGATTATGACAAGGATAACCTATTTTCCTTAATTACTGCACAACATTATTGAAGGAAAAACGGATATTTCATGTTTTTCATAGAGTGATTGATTGACATCAACATATAAACCAGAGTAAAATAAGTAGAAAACCAATTTGTTCACGATTACCCTTTGCTGAATGCAACCAACAATTAAATAGGGAGTAAGTAATTTCGGTATTATACCAATTATTCTGAATCTACTGTAGTTGAATAGCAAGAGACATAAGTGAAACGTGCGACTTACTTGCAAAGTATATTCGTAAAAATTACTATTAATCTGCCAAAATTCCGTGGAAAATACTGGAGTTGTCTAACCGTGCATTTTTCAGTTCGCATTATACTGCAGTAATATACAAATTGTACATGTTGCTCCCTCGATCTTCAGTCCACAGACTGGTTCGGTGCAGCTCTCCATCCTACTCTATACTGTGCGACAGAATGTACATATAGCATTTAAAAATACATGGTATCCACACTCTAAGGTAATACACTTACAATGAGCTGTCCATTTGACATAACAGACTGCACGTGAGTTTTGATTTGTAGTATTTGTGCTTCACTCCGTTTCTTCTAATCCAGTGTTACTATATGGAGTTGAGTTTTGTAGCAAATATAGACAGCATTTTCTGTAAGAATATGCTCTGTCGTTGTTCTTTAAGCATAAAACTACCTAACACACCAAATCGAAGCAAAAAAAGATTACAATGTAACGTACCGTCGACAACGCCGTCGTTAGCGACGGAGCACAGGGTCGAATTCCTTTGTTATGGATGGGGATGGAAATCCGGCGTCCCCTTACAAAGGTATGATCCCGGCATTTTCCTAGAACGATGTAGGGAAAACCTAAGCCTGGATGGACGGACGAGGATTTGGACCGTCGTCCTGCCGAATGCGTGTCCAATGTGCTGTCGACTTCGCCACATCACACGGTACTATGTGTCGATCAACAAAATTAAGAAAGTTACTACGCACTACGGCATAGCATGCGCTTTAATTAAAGAAAGAAAAGCAAAACTGGTTGATTCTACAGCGATGGTAGGTAGGATGATACTACTAAATATTATTCTGAAATTGCATAATTTATAATACAAAATTGTGTCTAAATGACAAAATATTCATAAGCAATCGGTATTGTGCTGAGAGGCATTTGTCCCTTCTTTCTCATCATGTATCTGGATCTCGTTATTCCTTAATATTTTCTACTGATTAGCATTTTTAGTTGTCTCATAGTTAATCTTCAACTTACGTGCGTGAATATGGATTGCATCAATCTTTTCATCTTGAATTACTTTGTTAATGTCGTCCTAAATTTGCAACGCTTTTTGTCAATTTGGCTCTTATCCTGAAGAGTCTATAAATGAATTAATTCTGTCACTTTGTGTAACCTCGCTATATCGAGCCTGTACTGGGTATCGCATGTAAATGCTGTGCACCTAAACTGATAGAGATTTTTTTCTTTTTTTTTTTCTTTTGAGTCTTCAGTTTTCTGTCTGGTTTGATGCCGCCCACTGCGAATTCTTCTCCTGTGACGATATTTTTAACTCAGAGGAACACTAGCCATCTGTGACTTCAGTTGTTTGCTGGATGTATTCCCGTTTCTGTTTTTCTCTACAATTTTTAACCTCTACAGCTATCTCTGGTACCATGGATGTCTCAACAGATATCCTACCATCGTGTCCCTTCTTCTTGTCAATGTTTTACAAACATTAATTTCGTCGCCAAATCTCTGGCGAACCTTCTCATTCCTTACCTTATCAGTCCACTTCATTCTCAAATTTCTTCTGTAGTACCACATCTCAAATATTTAAATCCTTTTCCGGTTTTCCCACAGTCCACGTTTCACTACCACACAATGCTGTGATCCAAACGTGCACTCAGAAATTTCTTCATCAAGGTAAGACCTATGTGTGGTACAAGCAGACTTCACTTGGCCAGGAGTGTCCTTCTTTGCCAGTGCTAGTCTGCTTTTTATATCCTCCTTGCTCCACCGGTTGTGAGCTCTTTAGCTGCTTAAGTTGCAGATTTCCTTAATTCCATGTACTTCGTCATCAACAGTCCTGGCGTCAAGTAACACACTGTTGTCATTTTTGCCACATCTCACTACTTTCTGTTTCTTCGATTTACTCTCAGTGGATGTTCTTACGCATTACACTTTTCATTCCAGTCACTACATCCTGTAATTCTTATTCACTTTCAGTGAAGTTAGAAATGACATCAGTGACTTTGTAGTTGATGTCCCTTCACCTTGACTTTTAATTCCACTATTCAACCTTTTTCTTATTTCCGTAATTACTTCTTCAATGTGTAGATTGAACAGTTGTGGCGAAAGACTTCATACCTGTCTTACTCCCTTTTTAATCCGACCACTTCGTTCTTGGTCGTTCACTCTTATTGTTCCCTGTTGACTTTTATACATATTGTACATTACTCGTCTTTCCCTACAACCTACACCTATTTTCCTCACAATTCTTTACACTTATTTTGTAATCCTATGAACGTGTTTTGATATTTCTTTAGTGTTGCTATCATTATGTTGCAACATCACAACTGTCCCTCTGGTGTCTTTACCTTTCCTAAAGCCGTCCGCGGTGGTCTAGCGGTTCTAGGCGCTCATTCCAGAACCGCGCGATTGCTACGGTCGCAGGTTCGAATCCTGCCTCGGGCATGGATGTGTGTTATGTCCTTAGGTTAGTTAGGTTTAAGTAGTTCTAAGTTCTAGGGGACTGATGACCATAGATGTTAAGTCCCATAGTGCTCAGAGCCATTTGAACCATTTGAACCTTTCCTAAAGCCAAACTGATCGTCATCTAACACATCTTCAAGTTTTTTCCCATTCTTTTGAACATTATTATTCTTGTCAACAACAAAAAAATGGTTCAAATGGCTCTGAGCACTATGGGACTTACCATCTGAGGTCATCAGTCCCCTAGAACTTAGAACTACTTAAACCTAACTAACGTAAGGACATCACACACATCCATGCCCGAGGCAGGATTCGAACCGGCGACCGTAGCAGTCGCGCGGTTCCAGACTGTAGCGCCTTGAACCGCTCGGCTACTTCTTGTCAACATTTTGGAGGCATGAGCTGTTGAGCTTGGCGATAATTCTCCTGGAAATTTTTGTCCTTCCTTCTTTCATCGATCAACTGAAGTATTTTTTTGTTACCCATGATTTCTTCACAGTTAATTTTAAACATCTGTGATTGCCCTTTTTTAAGATTTCCATTCCTCTTCAACTGAAATGCGTACTGAGCTACCCTTTATCGCACTATCAATAGCCTCAGAGGACTTCTAGCATTTCTCTTGATTTCTTGGTTCTTCTGTATCCCACTTTGTGCACTGGATCTTCCTGACTAGACTCTGACCGCAGTTCACAAGAGCTAATTAACGACGCCATGTCTGTCGAAATTTCCTTAATACTCATAAAGATAGAAATTTCGTAAGTGGCAGCGCACTTAATGTAGCACGGCTTCTAAAGCAATTCTTCCAGAGTAATGGTGTTGTAACCGGTAATTCTGGTGTTTTACTCACTTCAGATTGCTGTATTTACCTGTTGTTTAGTTTATCTACCAGACGTCGTTACGTAGCCACTGCCTTGCTCTGCAGAGCTCAGAATAGAAACCATTACCTACTTCCAGAACACTATTTAGCGATGTCCACTGGTCAGTCCAATTACACAAAATAAAATAAAATATAATAAAAGCACTTTCAATACACAAATTCAAACAATTTACAGCTCAAGACAAGACTCAGTGGTAAGGCCAAAAACGGGCATATGTCACGAATTTTACCAGAATATATATTCTAAGGGTTCGATTATAAACAAAAACTCATTGCAGACGATATCCTAAAATCTTTTATGTTTGCAGCTGACACAGTCCGCTAATTTAGTACTGTGGCTAACTTCGGTAAAGAGCCACAGCATGCACACAGTCAGACACAAGGGAAAAAGTGCATACGTAATTTAAATAATAACAGAATCAATTGCAACATATTTCCTAACTTAACGTAATTTGTATATATGTACGTATTCCAGAGAGATACAAATCAGGTCACTGAGGATACCATAAGTATGTTGAAACATGTTTGGGTACTAAAGTAAAATAATAAATGTGTGCAGGCAATACAGCGGAACCATACTTAACTTATCAAAATCACACGAAGTTTGCTCGCTAGACGATAATTCAGGTCAGTGATGTTTTCTTAGGGTGTATGGCTTGTGATTGAGCACACATGCTGCATAGGCATATTTAAAAAGATCTGTCACCATTTTCCTCAGAACGGCCTATTATTTGTGCCCTGTAGTAATACATTTGAGCAGATTAAAATTACCAAAAGAAAAAATTATGTGTTGTAGTGCCGGAAGAGTGCCAGGATATCGTGTCATCAGCATCCAGCATTAACTGTGGTGAAAGTACAGCAAGATGTGATATTTTATTTAAAACCACATCTGGGGAAATTTTTGAGAAGGTGATAAAGAATGACAACAAATCAACTACACAAAACAAATATTACAAATTCATCTACGAAGGGAGGCAGTTGTTTGTCTCTGCTACCAAAACCGCTGTCCTAGAAACCAAGTTATTTAATTTTCTTTTTTACCCGAGGACAATCAAGTCGTGAGTCTACAATCACATTCACTCTACGTGAATACAATGAATCTCAGTAGCACGAAATATGTAGATTTAATGTAACATACAGAATTTTACATGTCTTATACATAAGAAGTTGTACACGCACCTGAAATGTGAAAATGGGGATGCAGGATCTGACAGATGTACATCATTCGATGAGATTCAGTTACCTAATATAGGACGATTTGGAAGTCTTAGCAGTAATGCACATTTGAGCTACTTTTGTACTAACTTATTTAAAATTTAATTTTGGTGTGTATAAATTTACAGTTTCGAAAATTCTACGATAATACAAAACGAAGTAAATTAAAAACAGATTTAGAAGAATATTGTCCAATTATTATTAATATGTTTACAAAGCGCCTAATCACTGCAGCCTTAGCTTTGAAGTTGCGATACACCTTACGCCTTCATTATTGTTTATTTTTTGTTTCCATGACTCTATAAAAGTAAATGTGCTATCTTTATTACATTTATTTTGTTGTCAGTAAAGTGTTAGTCACATATAGCATAATTTTCTTTTAGTGGCTCCTGTGTTTCATTCATAGAAACATGAATGCAAGAAGTGAATAAATTACAATGGATAATTTGCTCTTTTATCGTCGTTTTGAATAAGGTATGAGGTACAAATCTCACGTAGTAGGTACCTTAGTTTGGATCACATTTCCATGAAGAATCCAAATATTTAACAAACTGATAATTTTTTTTGGTTTTTCTCAGAATTTTTCAGTAAGTCCTTACACCAGGTTCTTGAACTAGTTTCAACATAGATGGCATGATTCCGCTAACGACAAGTGTAATTAAGTGGTGAAAAGTTTTGGAAATAGAAGTGTGCCTCTAAACAACAAAAGCCTCCACTGTTTTAAGAAATATTAACAAAATTTTCTCAGTGTGGCAGAAACTAAATTTTTTAATTGTTTTATTATTTAATTATATGACTAGAGAAAATGGCAACTTCCAAATTGAAGTTTCACATAACTTACAACATGTTTCATCCATTATTCGCCCAACTATATGCTTCCAAAAATCGTAGGAATATTTATCCGTAACCAGTGAGGGAGTGACTTAAACGAAACATGGCCGTACCGTTCCCCGAGAACAAGATGTCGGCATTCACGGGTCTTTTAGTTCCTTTCCTTATTCTTTTGCTGCCGTGAAAAAGTCTTTACTTCCAGCATGAAAGTGTTAGTTTGGGTGATACGTTTTTCTACATTTTTGATGTTACTCAAGTGCTTCGGCAAGCGATGCTTCTTATGTTATTACGCTCTGCAATTACAATTCTTAGTATCACCGCATTACAAGACTCTTCTTTCCCGTGAATACTTGGTAAAGAACACCTACTTTTCGAAACCGACCTTAACATGTAACAGATAGAGTGAAAAATTTACTGCGGGTTTATCAGGTAAACAGCGGAAAGTTATTTATCACGACAGAATAATACGCTCTAAGTGTCCCACCTAAAATGGTGCATATTAAAGAACACTTTCTTTAAACACCTTACAACAACTGCTCTTCTGCAGCTACTGGGTTGTAATGAAGTAAAACTCAGGACCAAATTAGTCAGGGGCCACTGAAGCACTGACTTTGAGGAAACAAAAGGGAGGCGTTCTAAGGGAAGAGACGGATTCATGTCTCAGATATACCATTACAGTCTCTTTAAGTGAATGGCATCAACCAATGACCATAACATTAGGGTATTAGTAAACGTTTCCTTTCACCATTTTAACAAGTAGTTATAAATATCACTAGGAGTGTAAGATCACGGCAATATCATCCACAACTAGTTGCATTTTGTGTCCACTTTGTACGTCCCATTTTGATACAGCCACCCACACTCGACTTTATACCAAATTGCTTTATGGGTCGCATTAGCAGTAGTGACTGGAGATACGAATGTCAACCCAATACATCGTATAAAAGCTTTGTGTTACGGTGACGTAAGTAATTACCAGAGTTAGCCTTCCTCATTCTGTCAACTTGTAACCCAAAAATAGGATGGACGGTCACATGGAAGTTGGGACCAGGTCATGACTTCGTAATGTGCAATGGTGAACCCCATCAGATCTCGAAAGGCCACAGACTTCTTCATTAAATAAATTATAACTGTACCATCACGAAACATACACCTAGAAAATAATCACACAGAAACCAATGACTTACAAAGCAAATCTGGTTTTACGACGATCCCTCTTTATAATTTTAGTGTCTGTTAATGAGAGATAAAAAGAAGATTGTGATGTATCAGCCAGCCGACGAAGATAAGAGATCTAAAATGTCAAAAAAGAAGAAAGTAATCAGCCTTGTCAATTTGAAAGGAATAATTCAGTCACCTTAATTTAACTGAGGAACCTGCAGAAAAAAAAGAGGACAACAGACACCAGTAGTTTTCTGCGAATCAGATCATTGACTGTTCGAAATATCATTGCTACTAAACAGTCTGAAGCCAGAGAATAACGGGATAAAATTATATTTTGCATCGATTGCTGTAGTGGAATTAAAAAAAAAAAAGGCGGGGAGGGTGGTCAGTGAAGACACCGAACGACTTTTTCCGTGCCGTATCCAGAAGGCACGTAGGCTCAACACTCCACTGTAGAGTCAGCAGGGTAGCCTGCGTAGCAGGCGTATGTGACGAGACAAACATCCACCGTACAGAGTGAGTCGCTTTTGAAGCATTATTTCTCTGCCCCTGTCACTAGGGCACAATTAGAATTCTGATCACTATGAGCCTGGGTGGCTGACTAGTGTGATAAGGATATTATGTAGAACAAAACGGGAATTATATCAAAATGTTAGAAGTTGTCGCAATTAAGCTACAGTAGATCATTACAAATATTATTGTAAGGTGCTGAAAAACATTATTAGGAAGGCAAAGAGCATGTGGTACGCAAATAGAATAGCTAATTCACAGGTTGAAATTAAAATCATATGGTCAGTTGTGACGGAAGTGTCAGCAGCACAAGGTCGACGATATAAAATCAGTTCATAGTAAAAATATTTCTGTTACTGATAAATCAGATACATTTACAGTATTAAGCAATAATTTTCTGAGCATTGCTGGTGCAGTAATTAAAAGTTTAGTTTCTGCAGGGAACCATATATCTCTCTTGGAAACTGCTCTTTCAAGATTGTTGTCTGAAATACTTCTCTGTGACACAGACAAGGGGGAGATTCAGTCAATAATTAAATCACTGAAGACTAAGGACTCTCATGGATATGATGGAGTGTCTAGGAGAATATTAAAGTACTGTCCTGCACATGTTAGCTCTGAACTTAGCCAAAGTTGTAATTTTTAGTTTAGGAGTGGTCAGTTTCCTGAACAGTTTAAGTACACAGGAGTAAAACCGTTTTATAAAATGGGTCAAAGGGATAATGTACACAGTTTTAGACCTATTTCTTTCCAATCGTGTTTACTAAATTTATTGAAAACGCTGCTTATGTAAGGATAGTTTATCATTTTATATCATATAATTTGCTATCAAAAGTACAGTTCGACTTTAGAAATAGTTTAACAACCGAAAATACTATATTCTATTTTCTCTGTGAGGTACTGGATGTGTTAAACGGTAGGTTTCGAACGTTAGACATAGTTTTCGATTTAACTAAGGCGTTCGAATATGTTGATCAGAAAATATTGCACCAGAAGTTAGACCATTACAGAATGCGGGGAGTAGCTCACAATTGGTTAACCTCTTACTTTAACAACAGACAGCAAAATGTCATTATTCACAGTGTTGAGAATGGCTATGATGTGCCGTCTGAGTTAAGTACGGCGAAGGAGGGGGGGAGGTGCCCCAAGGATCAGTGTTGAGGCCACTCCTGTTCCTTATTTATATAAATGATAGGCCGTCTAGTATTAACGGTAAATATTTATGTTTGCTGGTGACACTAGCTTGGTAGTAAAGGATGTTGTGTGCAACATTGGCTCGAACAGTGCAGTTCATGACCTAAGTTCATGGCTTGTAGAAAATAAATCACAATAAGACTCAGTTTTTACAGTTTCTAACACACGATTCGACAAAACCTGACGTCTTAATTTCATACGACTAGTGAAGCTGAATAGTTCAAATTTCTAGGTATTCATGTAGATAGGAAAGTGTCGTGAAAAGCTCCAGTTCAGAAACTTGTTCAAAACTTTTACTGTTCGAGCGGTATCTGAAGTAAGTGATTGTTCCACACGAAAATTAGTCTTCTTTGCTTATTCTCATTCGCTTATGTCGAATGGTGTTTTATTTTGCGGTAGCCCTTCTCATTCTAAAAGGATATTTTTGGCCCAGAAACGGGAGGTTCGGGCAATATATGGTGTAAGTTTCCGAACCTCTTGTCGACCCGTGTTCACTAGTCTGGGTATTTTGACATTGGTGTCTCAATATACAGGGTGTTACAAAAAGGTACGGCTAAACTTTCAGGAAACATTCCTCACACACAAATAAAGAAAAGATGTTATGTGGACATGTGTCCGGAAACGCTTAATTTCCATGTTAGAGCTCATGTTAGTTTCGTCAGTATGTACTGTACTTCCTCGATTCCCCGCCAGTTGGCCCAATTGAAGGAAGGTAATGTTGACTTCAGTGCTTGTGTTGACGTGCGACTCATTGCTCTACAGTACTAGCATCAAGCACATCAGTACGTAGCATCAACAGGTTAGTGTTCATCACGAACGTGGTTTTGCAGTCAGTGCAATGTTGCACAGTGCGGAGTTGGCAGATGCCCATTTGATGTATGGACTAGCAATTGATCGTCGTCTTAAGGGAGCACGGAACAACCCAGCCTATGACTCGCGACTGGGGAAGACCTAGAACGACGAGGACACCTGCAATGGACGATGCAATTTTTCGTGCAGTTGACGATAACCCTAATGTCAGCATCAGAGAAGTTGCTGCTGTACAAGGTAACGTTGACCACGTCACTGTATGGAGAGTGCTACGGGAGAACCAGTTGTTTCCGTACCATGTACAGCGTGTGCAGGCACTATCAGCAGCTGATTGGCCTCCACGGGTTCACCTCTGCGAATGGTTCATCCAAGAATGTGTCAATCCTCATTTCAGTGCAAATGTTCTCTTTACGGATGAGGCTTCATTCCAACGTGATCATATGGTAAATTTTCACAATCAACATGTGTGGGCTGACGAGAATCCGTACGTAATTGTGCAATCACGTCATCAACACAGATTTTCTGTGAACGTTGGGGCAGGCATTGTTGGTGATGTCTTGATTGGGCCCCATGTTCTTGCACTTACGCTCAATGGAGCACGTTAACATGATTTCATACGGGACCTGTGCTGCTAGAACATGTGTCTTTACAAGTACGACACAACATGTCGTTTATGCACGATGGAGCTCCTGCAAATTTCAGTCGAAGTGTTCGTACGCTTCTGAACAACAGATTCGGTTACCGATGGATTGGTAGAGGCGGACCAATTCGATTGCCTCCACGCTTTCCTGACCTCACCCCTCTTGACTTTCATTTATGGGGGCATTTGAAAGTTCTTGCCTACGCAACCCCGGTACCAAATGTAGAGACTCTTCGTGCTCGTATTGTGGACGGGTGTGACACAATACGCCATTCTCCAGGGCTGCACCAGCCCGTCAGGTATTCCATGCGACGGAGGGTGGATGCATGTATCCTCGCTAACGGAGCACATTTTGAACATTTCCTGTAACAAAGTGAAGTCACGCTGGTACGTTGTGTTGCTGTGTGTTTCCACTCCATGATTAATGTGATTTGAAGAGAAGTAATCAAATGAGCTCTAACATGGAAACTAAGCGTTCCCGGACACATGTCCACATAACATATTTTCTTTCTTTGTGTGTGAGGAATGTTTCCTGAAATTTTGGCCGTACCTTTTTGTAACACCCTGTATATATTCTTTACTGGCGTTTCTTGTTGACAATACCGTACTATTCCCAGGAATAAGCAGCTTTCACTCAGTTAATACTTGGCAGAAATCCAGCCTGCATTTGGATCGGACGTCCTTAACTCTAGTGCAGAAAAGTGTGCAGTATACTGCTGCATCCATTTTCAATAAGCTACCACAAGAGTTCAGAAATATTAGTAGTAATCTACGCGCTTTCAAATCAAAACTGAAGAGTTTCCGTAAGGGTTACTCCTTCTATTCTGTCGAGCAGTTCCTTGAAAAATTAATCTGATTCTTATGTTACATTGTTGATTGCGTGTACTTACACTTACAGCTTTACTTTTTTGGGTTCATAAGCATTTCATTCTTATCTGTTATTACTTTTGTTGTAATTTCGTGTAATGACACGTTTCATGACTTTGGAGATTTGCTCCTCAATTTGGTCCTAGGAAACTTGAAGTGTAAATAAATAAATGATTCTGCCTGCCCAATATATAGGGGCTGAATGACCCGATGACAGCAGAGTCAATTGGAGAGTCAGCTGGACTGGAGAATCAGTGGCGCCGCTTCTGTGGCCGACGTCCTGACAGCTAGGTTGTACGTGCTAGAACGACAAGCGTCACCATCCGTCTTCGACAATCGCCGCCCGCACATCACATTCATCGCTTAGCGAATCGACTTAGAACTTCATGCAAAGGGAGCTCACCGGATTAGGACTTTGATACAAAGTGATTAGTAACCAGTCGTGTGTCTAACGTCTGTGCTCTTCAAAAGAGACTTAAGTGCTGTGTATACTTCATTCGGTAATGAATGTCGTGAACTTTATGCGTTTTCAATGTAATATTACAGCATTCTTTGCATGAAATAACGACCTAGTAGAGTCACAGTTATACAACATACATCAATAGATAGTACGTCGAACAACTGTAACATACCTGTGTTGTCATGTGATGCGAAGAAGAGAGTAGGCTTTGATCTAAATTACCTTGAGCAGGAAAGCTACTAAGTTGGGTATGAAGTTTTTACGTGCTAACGTGTCCTACAAATGTATTTTTAGTACACTATATCCTTTAATCGATTTTATATAATATACATGTGATATTAGACAAGATTAAACCTTACACTCCGTGTTTTTCAACCAGTCAATTAAGCTGGGTGTGAGAGTGAATAAGTAATCGGGAGTTTCAGAGTATGAATGAAGTGGACAGCGTTGGACTAAATGTTCAATTGTCTGCTCTTCTTGATTACATTCACACATTGGTGAACTGATACAGCCTCATTTGTACCTGAAGTACCTACAACAACCATGTCCAGTCCTTAACATGTTGTGGCAGCACCAAGGGTTCCTCGGTAGGTCAAAATCTTTTGGCTTCTTTGTGGGGTCAAGGTGATGGGCTCTTGTTCCCAATGTTTTTGTTGACCATTCATGCTTCCAGCTTTCATTTAGATCAAAACAATCCGCGATGAGTTGTCCTGCAGTAACACTTGCTGATCTTCGTGATCGCAATCGTTGCTGTGGCAGATGACAGAATTCCTGGTGCAGTGGTAGCGAGGATGATGCAGAGATTTTCTTGGCTTCTCTCAGTAGAGCTTGTTTCCGCCTTAAGTGAGGTGGAGGGATGTGACTCAGCACAGGTACCCAGTGGCATGGGGTTGATTTGATGGAACCAGTAATTGCAGCGCATTGTGTTGTTAAGTTTTGTGTCTACCTTCTTGACATGTGCACAGTACTCGGCAGCAGAGTAACCAAGACTGATGCCAGTTAAACTCAGACAGTCAGCAGAGGTTTCCCAGGTGGTACAACTGAGCTTATGTAGTATGTTGTTCCTTGCAGCAACTTTATGAGATAGCTTGGTGATGTGCTCTTTGTAGCTCAGGGTTCTATCTAGACTGATTCCGAGATATTTTGGGAAACGATTGTACCTCAACGTTTGTCCATTGAGCAAAACTCTTGGTTTGTAGTTCGCAGCACGATTCGCTAGATGGAAACGAGAGACTTCAGTTTTTGATGTGCTTGGGATCAATCTCCAGGTCTTAAAGAAAGTTGACATCTTCTCCATATCCTCCGTAAGAATTCGTTCACCATCTTCGGAATTACTGCTCTGTGCTACCAGTGCGATGTCATCAGCATGGATGAATTTAGTTGATATTGTTGTTGGTAAATCACTAATGTATAAATTGAATAGTGATGGGGCTAAAACAGACCCTGTGGTAGTCCATTATTTGGTGTCCGTTTGTGGCTTTTAGAGATGCCTAGAAACACTTCAAATTGCCTTTCACTAAGCATTAGCTGTCAATAAAGCATTATTCACTAAACACAGCTAATAGTACTCACAACTATTTCTTAAACTTACTAAACTTGTGGAGCAAGCTTTACACAAAAATGTAACATTTATGTGCTGTTCTTGATTCCAGTACTTATAAACGATTGTAGCCTTTGCATAATATGTCACTCCTAACTAAGATACCTCTATGAAACTTGGTCCATACATATAAAGAAGTTCTAATGTATAGTACAGAAGGTAGCTGTAAGAAATACGCAATGTGACGAACAGAGATGGCACTGCTATTCAAAGACAGTAATTAAACTTAAGTCATCGTGATTAGCGACGGTCTCCTAAACATTACAGAAGGAGGGATATATTTCTTAATATGGTATGTGTTCACCTCGAATGGTAGCGCAAGATCTACTACATGCTTCCGCGCTGATCACAAGGCTGAAACAGTGTTCTTGCGGTCGTCCCATTACTCCACCAGGGCAGTTAACAACTGCTAGACGGTCGTTGGTGCGTGTCTCTCCAACGTATCCCAAACGTACTCGATGGGCTTTAAGCAGGCGGAACGGACAGGTCAGTCATTTCGCAGAATATCCTCTCGGTCAAAGAGCTCCTCCGCTTGCTCTCTTTGGTTCAGTCGGCCACTGCCATCCATAAAAATTAAGTAAGTCCGAATGCGCCCCGGAAAAGAGCAACATGGGGAGCGAGCACTGTGTAGACGTTAAATGGCGAGCGTCATGTGTTCCAAGATCTGGAGGGCAGTACGCCAGTGCCTCCACATGCCATTAAACGTGGAAAAAAAATCGATCATGTTCGTCAGTGTTCGCGGATTAATTATTGGCGAGATACAGGAACTTGTGAAGCAAGCAGGAGCATTGTCTAAGATGATCGTTTTGGTGTTCCAGCAGTTATAGTGTAAAGGAGGTGTAATGTTACGTGAACGTACAGAGCTCCAAACCTAACTCACCAGTTAAGATTGTTGTGACACTGTATCCATTCCAAAAGTGCATGTTTTCTGGGGAAATTTGTCACGATTTCATTTCTATGGATAGCAATGTGCGACCGCATCTGCGCAGGTGCATGAGCTTGTGGAATAAGAGGTTATTCGGCGAATGGACTGGCCTGCCCGTAGCCCCCCCCCCCCCCACTTCCCCCTCCGCCGTCCGCAATTAATACAGGACGTGTGGGATACATTGGAGACACCTAATGCAGCACACATGTTTTTTGAATATCTAGGAGACAGTCATAAGTCATACCGAATGCGACGTAAATATTAAATTTGAATAAAAGTGGCATACCTCTTCGTCTCATATTTCCTTCAGCTATTAGGGTGGTAAATAAGTTCGTAGTGTTTTTGTTTTGCAGGCCGGTATTCCTGCTGCTATGAGTTTAACTTTTATTTTTTATTTGTAATTCACTCTTGCTATTTGAGTGAGCAAGGTTAGTCGGTCGAAGACTTTTAAGTATCAGAACCTAGTACGTCATCCTCGAGAGCGAGTGTTCAGGTGACACAATGATATTGACAAGAGTGTCCCAAGGAAGTGTCATAGGACCGCTTTTATTCTGTATACACAGAAATGACCTGACGGAGAGGGTCAGCAGCAATTTACTGCTGTTTGCTGCGTTATGGTGTGGTGGGAAAGCACTGCTGTGCAGCTATCCAAGTCTTGGAAAACGTAACACTCGACAATTAACGTTGACACTGTACTCGTTCCCCATTTGGATCTCTTCTGAGGTGCGTTCAGAGTTAGTTCGCTGGGGTTGTTTGGGGGAGGAGACAAGACAGCGAGGTCATCGGTCTCATCGGATTAGGGAAGGAAGTCGGCCGTGCCCTTTCAAAGGAACCATCCCAGCATTTGCATGGAGCGATTCAGGGAAGTCACGGATAACCTAAATCAGGATGGTCGGACCCGGGATTGAACCGTCGTTCTCCCGAATGCGAGTCCAGTGTGCGAATGAGTAGGAAAAACAATCCTGTAACGTTCGAATATAGCGTTAGTAGAGTGCAGATTCACACAGTCACATCGATTAAATATCCAGGCGTAATGCCGCAAAGTGATGTGAAATGGAACTAGCACGTAAGGCTTGTTGTAGGGAAGGGGAATGATCAACTCCGGTTTGTTGGAGAACGTTAGTGAAGTGTTGCTCATCCATAAGGGAATCTGCGTATGGACCGCTAGTGCAACCCGTTCTTGATTTCTGTTCGAGTATTTGGGATCCCCAGCACGTCGGATTAAAGAAAGGGTTCGAAGCAGTTCGAAGGCATACTGCCAGATGTGTTATCGGCAGCACGCTTGTTGAACGCTAATGGGAATCTCTGAAGGAGTGATGAAGCAATTTTTTCAAGGCGCTACTGCGGAAATTTACAGAACCAGTAGTTGATACCGACTGTAAAACGATACTATTGCCAGCAATGAACGTTTTACGTGAAGACCATGAGGTTATTTGGAGATGGTGAGTGGAGTTGCGGACCCTATAGAAGGGAATGGCAAGTGGAGAAATCGGAACATTTCTGAGATATTCTTGTGTTTGAGATCCAGAGAAGGGTGACAACAGCGGAGGCATCCAGAAAAACTTGCACCCTGTGTGAATATAATGCCACTGGACATAGCATAGCAAGAAATTGGTTTTCTCCTTTTGAATTTAGTGACTCCCGAGGTTCAAGAGGAAGATCGTTGAAACGCGTTAATCCACAATGATCCACGTCAGTGTACTCGAGTATTGACATTTGTGATGAACTGCGATCGTTCCACCGTCGTGCGACATTTGTATGCTGCTTCAGAAACCGAGTGTATGAGCACCACATGCTTGAAGCCAAAATCACAGAGTGGCAGGTGCATCTCTGCTTGTCATCAATTGGCTCGTGAATAACACCGAAAATTTCTACCCTGTATCGTTACTGATGACGAGGAATGTTGTTTTTACGCTAACGCATGA
Source organism: Schistocerca americana (assembly GCF_021461395.2). Taxonomy (NCBI): domain Eukaryota; kingdom Metazoa; phylum Arthropoda; class Insecta; order Orthoptera; family Acrididae; genus Schistocerca; species Schistocerca americana. The sequence goes on from NC_060120.1 coordinate 48,055,538, forward strand.
AAAACCAGGAATGGTTGAGCACAAACAAAGCAGAAACTCACTGTAAAAACATCATCGTGCATCCACAATAGATAATGTTACGCATCTGGTGAAACAGCGGCGGTGTGGTGTACTACGAATGCTTTCCAGAGGTGTAACCGTCACTGCTGACACTTATTGTCTACATCTGCGACTTCTTGCAGACACAGTGCAATAAAAACGACCAGAAAGCCTGCGTGAAATGATGCTACTCCACGATTACATCTGCCCGCATAATGCTACACTGACAAAAATCACCACACAGGTGTTAAGTTAGGAAGTCATTCCGCACCGACCTTATTCACATGATGTTGCGCCTTCAGATTTTCACCTCTTCCGCTCTTTGTCCAACAGCCTTTAAGGAACTTCCTCTTCGGATTAAAATAGGCTCCGCATATGGTTCGACGAGTTCTTCGCCTCAAAACTATATGACGTTTACAGTCCTGATGTTGCCGAGCTGTTCAAAACAGTGAAGGAATATACATGGTTGTCCATTGATAGTGACCGGGCCAAATATCTCACGAAATAAGCGTCAAACGAAAAAACTACAAAGAACCAAACTCGTCTAGCTTGAAAAAGGAAACCAGATGGCGCTATGGCTGGCCCGCTAATGGCGCTGCCCTAGGTCAAATGGATATCAACTGCGTTTTTTTTAAAATAGGAACTCCCATTTTTTTTACACATACGTGTAGTACATAAAGAAATATGAATGTTTCAGTTGGACCACTTTTTTCGCTTTGTGATAGATGGCGCTGTAATAGTCACAAACGTATATGTACGTGGTATCACGTAACACTCCGCCAGTGCGGACGGTATTTGCGTCGTGATACATTATCCGTGTTAAAGTGGACCGTTTACTAATTGAGGAAAAGGTCGATGTCGTGTTGATGTATGGCTATTGTGATGAAAATGTACAACGGGCGTGTGCTATGTATGCTGTTCGGTATCCTGGACGACATCATCCAAGTGTCCGGACCGTTCGCCGGATAGTTACGTTATTTAAGGAAACAGGAAGTGTTCAGCCACATGTAAAACGACAACCACGACCTGCAACAAATGATGATGCCCAAGTAGGTGTTTTAGCTGCTGTCGCGCCATCTATCACAAAGCGAAAAAAGTGGTCCAACTAAAACATTCATATTTCTTTACGTACTACACGAATATGTAATAAAAATTGGGGGTTCCTATTCAACGCAGTTGATATCCGTTTGACCTATGGCAGCGCCATCTAGCGGGCCAACCATAGCGCGATCTGGTTTCCCCCTTCAAGCTAGACTAGTTTCGTTGTTTGTACTTTTCCTTTGACGCTTATTTCGTGAGATGGTTCAAATGGCTCTGAGCACTATGGGACTCAACTGCTGAGGTCATTAGTCCCCTAGAACTTAGAACTAATTAAACCTAACTAACCTAAGGACATCACAAACATCCATGCCCGAGGCAGGATTCGAACCTGCGACCGTAGCGGTCTTGCGGTTCGAGGCTGCAGCGCCTTTAACCGCACGGCCACTTCAGCCGGCTTCGTGAGATATTTGGCCCGGTCACAATCAATGGACCACCCTGTATATTATTGATCACTAAAGTCTTTGTTAAGTGTATCCGTTGTGTTTATTAAACTTATTAAAAACGCTACGAACTTAAACACCAGCCCAAAATCGTCTATACTCCATGCACTAAGTTCTTTGTATGTGTAGACCAACACTCATCGAGTTACGTTACTTGGCAGAGACACAACATACGTAATTTACTTTCGTCCCCAACTCTTGGACACCAGTGCAGTTTTATACGAAAGCGACTGAGAAATGGGATTCGACCCTACAACTATTCGCAAAAAATAAGTTGAAGGTAACTAAAGGGTAGCTACGGAACTGCTATAGCGGAAAATTTCTTGAGCAGCTGCAGACCCACAATCAAACTTCCCCCTCTAAAATGAAGGAGAACTTCGTGAATTTATAGATCGTTCTCCTAAGGACATCGGCTGATGAGTGTCGGCTTTTCACGATAACATGAACTAAGTGTTAAGGCTAACAGGCCACTTACACCTAACCGGATGGTAACAGCAAGAACAAACGGGTCTCCCATTAGCCTACATTATTGTCTCGTGATAAATTAATACATCTTAATTCATTTGTTATTAGACATCCAGAACTTTCTCCCGCGTCTACAGTGCTCAGTTAGTTAGTACGATGCTGGTGTTCACTTTCATGCTTAGTGCATCGTTCCTGCTCTTTCCGTAGCACCAAATATCGACTCTTTGAGTCACAGGCTTCTTTCGTGTCGCTTACCCATGCAAATATGGCCGGAATGAGTGTCGTCTTTTTCCTCGGCTTACTAGAGGACGCGGAGACTTCACACATTAAAGCAAAGCCCGTTGATCCTCGCCATCCACTCCAAAAGCCGGTCTGTGTTCGCAGTCTCTTCAGAGCACTGTATTGGAAAACGATAGTAAACCGGTCGCGAATGGCGGCGGGCAACTTTAGTCTCTACGAGCTAAAGAAACGCAGATATAGTACTGAAAGTAGCACATACGGAACCCTTGCTATCGAGCCGCAGTGTCTTTCACTACATTCCTAGGTCTACTGAATCAACAGTTCTTTTCGCAGGTCATTAGTTTCTTCCGGTTTTGAAAGTGAGATACGACTCTTTTTAAGTCTGCAGGGACTGAAGTCAGAAAACATTCTTCACTGGAATTGTCGTCCTATGTAACACATTTGTAATATGTTAACTTAGTTTCTTTTAGTTACCTGTGCGTCATATTTGTCATTAGTGCGATATTTCGCAATGACGTGGAAGGAATTACTATATTTCGAAAGGTTTCTGCCAGGAGCAGTTACAATTTTCTTCCTTATTTCACAATAGTTATTTCAGTGTTGGTTTACCACCATCGGTGGGTTCCCTTTAGTCTTCTGTTGAATAACAAGTAAAATTTTACATTTCAGTACTTATATTTTTGGGAATTTGGACATTAATTGGAAATATTTTAACAAATAACAAATGTTAATGACATGCTCTGTTGTAACTAAAGCTATCAATCACTCTCTCCAGTACCTTGTATCACGCGAGAAAATAAAGGCAGTGGGTATGTAACTATAAACACTTCCGTCGATAAAAAGAGTGTCTTGACGTTCGGAAGAAAAAGGGGAAACAAGGATACACGATCAAAAAGTGTAAGTAAAATGCTTTTATTTTTCGACAACATTAATAAGAATGCTTATGTAACCATCAAAACTTCCGTTAACCGAGAAAGTAAGTGTCTTAAGACACCTAAAATAACGGGAACCAAAGCTGCAGTATCAAAAATCGTAACATGCCTATATAATGGTATTTTCTGTCTGAATTGCATGAAAAACAGAAGAATAAAAACTGCGGGCTTTCAGCTAAGGTAAAAGATGTGATGGTGGCCCTTAACTTTGTACCCTCAGACTCATCGTTGAAATATCAAAAGTTTTGGCTGGTTTCGTTGCCTAGGGGCTGGTATACACAGTTGCCGCATTACAAGGCAAATACTGCTGAGTCTACAGTATACAATATGAATAGACACATGAATCAAATGGTCGAAGGCTCCTATCACTCGGCAATTTAGAATTTTGAACGCAATATACACATTTATTAATGAAAGATTGCAATTAAATAAAATCTGCAGCTACTATTTTAACGACTTTAAATGATCAGTACGATAGTAGAAGTACTTTAGAGAATGCGGTATATTTCTGCAAAACACTTATTACTGTCGATGGTCCAGCAATTAAATAAAATATAAGTTGAATAACAGGAAAACAATAGAGTCTTACTGCACTTAATTAGTTATGAACGACAAAACAGCTCGCGAGATATTCGCGTCTAGACACTTACTACGTCTTCACTGTAGAAACCTCGAAAATCGCACAAGTTCACAAGTCCGCACTCCGAAGTATTTCTATCTCTCGCGACCACGTGCAAACCGCTCCACACTCCACGTCCCTCCTGCAACCATGCATCCACCGCGACATACTGTCCCCAGCTCCCCCGTCCTCTTTCGAAACGATGCTCTTCTCCCATATCCATCCAGTCTCCCCATTGACGAGCGCTGTGATTGGCTAGAGCGCTCGCGCCATGTCTTCAAGGCAACGCACCCACACAAATATAAGGAAATACATTCGAAATACTGCATTTACATTTAAATAACTTGAAATGAAAGAACTATTCCTATGGCTGGACCATAAATACGCTCTAAAACGCATTATTAGATGCATAAGCAAATTAAATGAACTAATATAAATGGAATAGAACAAAAGGTAAGCCAGTAGCGTAATTTCTCTGAGCGTTCTAAAGCAACAGTAAATATTTAACCAATTTCTTCCTGAATAGTATATATCGGATATAAACAAAGACATAGACGAATAAATACATTTAGAAGCATGCTGCTACCGTTTCTTTGGTGTCACTGTGGAGTACTTGTGGCCTGACGCGATTGGTAGTAATTGGCCCCTTTGGCCTCCAATTACTCATGTACTATTCAAGTTACATGCCTGTAGCTTAACCCATTTAGGTTTACACCAATAGCTTTCTAAAGACATGTCGATCGACGCAATCGGATGAACAGTTTAGATTTTGGAAATTCCTTGCTGGGTGTTACTTGTATAATTTAGTCAGATACTAAACTTTAAACTAATGAAGATATTGAAAATCTGATTACACTATCAGAATCTTTGTGCAAATAAAGATAATGTACATGTTTCTTTTTGAGGTAGAAAGCTTTTGACAATGTTGACTGGAATACCCTCTTTCAAATTCTGAAGGTGGCAGGGGTAAAATACAGGGAGCGAAAGGCTATTTACAATTTGTACAGAAACCACATGGCAGTTATAAGAGTCGAGGGACATGAAAGGGAAGCAGTGGTTGGGAAGGGAGTGAGACAGGTTTGTAGCCTCTCCCCGATGCTATTCAATCTATATATTGAGCAAGTAGTAAGGGAGACAAAAGAAAAGTTCGGAGTAGGCATTAAAATCCATGGAGAAGAAATAAAAACTTTGACGTTTGCCGATGACATCGTAATTCTGTCAGATAGAGCAAAGGACTTTCAAGAGCAGTTAAACGGAATGGACGGTGTCTTGAAAGGAGGGTATAAGATGAACATCAACAAAAGCAAAACGAGGATAATGGAAGGTAGTCGAATGAAGTCGGGGAATGCTGAGGGAATTAGATTAGGAAATGAGACACTTAAAGTAGTAAAGGAGTTTTGCTATTTAGGGAGTAAAATAACTGAGGATGCTCGAAGTAGAGAGGATATAAAATGTAGACTGGCAATGGCAAGGAAAGCATTTCTGAAGAAGAGAAATTTGTTAACATCGAGTATAGATTTAAGTGTCAGGAAGTCGTTTCTGAAAGTATTTGTATGGAGTTTAGCCAGGTATGGAAGTGAAACATGGATGATAAATAGTTTAGACAAGAAGAGAATAGAAACTTTCGAAATGTGGTGCTACAGAAGAATTCTGAAGATTAGATGGGTAGATCACATAACTAATGAGGAGGTATTGAATAGAATTGGGGAGAAGAGGAGTTTGTGGCACAACTTGATTAGAAGAAGGAATCGGTTGGTAGAACATTCTCAGGCATCAAGGGATAACCAATTTGGTACTGGAGGGCAGCGTGGAGGGTAAAAATTGTAGATGGAGACCAAGAGATGAAAACACTAAGCCAATTCAGAAGGATGTCGGCTGCAGTAGATACTGGGAGATGACGAAGCTTGCACAGGATAGGGTAGCATGGAGAGCTGCATCAAACCAGTCTCCGGACTGAAGACCACAACAACAACAACAAGTTTCATCTGGCTACTATTAATTTCTATACAAACTGTGAGATGTCTGCCATTAAGGTTTCACAAAGTCCGCCAGCTTTGGCACTCCCGGCGTGTCTCGTTCATCGACACAGCGCCACCATGGAATTCCGAGCCACATGGCTGGACCACGCGCTGGGGCCACCCCTCATGCTCAGCTAATGTTCGGCACCAGGTGGTTGCTGCCAGGCCGTAGCCCGCCGAGAGGCCCCCACGCAGCCACGCCAACTCCAAATTAACAAGGAGACGGCACGACCGTGGGGTCTGGGATTTGTCCGAAATTTTGTATGGTGAAAGAGGATCCCTAACACCTCACGTGGTTAAAATATTTGGACGCACTACCAGGAAAATCCCAGGAAAAATCCACCCAAAGTTTCTTAGCTGCTGTATGACTATAAAATGTTGGTCCATTGCAGAGCCGCCATCTTGCCTAGATGGTTAGGGCTCGGACTCTTACGCCAGAGGTCTCGGGTTCGATTCCTACTCTGGCACTTTTTTTCCTTCTGTTTCATTTTATTTTGTTATTCCACCAATTATTCAGATAGTTTCTCAAACTTACATTATCCTTACCAAATTAGTTACATTATTGAATGAAAATTATTTTCTTTTTGTCCAACAACACAATTCATGTCGGTGGGTTTTCCATTTTTCATTGTAAAGTATATGAGGAGAAACATTGGGTTTTTAACCAGAATAACAAAGTCGATTGGGAAACATTCAATTCTTATACATATAACAATTATAAACAAGAACTGCTGTGGTAATTATCGTAAAAACAAACAAAGCATTAATTTATGCGACATATAAAAGCGGATTTTTTACAATCACAGGGCGTTTGCAATAAATCTGTACAAAAACATGCACCATTAACATTTACGAAAATGTTTCTAGTTTCTGACAATTTTGAGGCAAACCAGGCATATTGAATCATGTCTCGGAATATTGGTGACGATAATTGATGGTGAATAATGGAATGAATTTTTATGCAGTCTTCCCGGGTATTAATTTCACGATTCTCCTGTAACAATGCGCTGAAATTTTGCAAGCGCTTTATGAAATTTTTAACTTGCCTGTAAAAGTGAACATCACAAGGTTGCACCAAAGAAGTGCATTTTGGAGGTATGACTTTTACAGACCATGTTCTCATATTTTCGTCATCTTGAAAAATTGCTTCATGTATCTCCGGATTCGTTTGACCTCCCCAAGAGTCAACGAGAAGTAAAAATTTATTCTCCCCGACGTAAGATTTTAAACATTTCCTGAGAAAATCCATGTATAAAACTGTTGTTAATTTTGCGGAGTTCGATGATGTTACGATGACGTTCGTATAAGTAGTGGCATAGCCATCTATTAATTTGTGAATACGAGGTCCGAAATGACCGGTCGCTTCTTGTAAGCATATGAAGACATTTGGGAGCAGTTGCCGGATAAATTTACTGAATACTGTGCGGTGTACGAATGCGTCACTTTATTCAAATCCGACTTTTTCACGAAAACTGTTTTACTCCATTTTTCAGTGAGAGGACTGTTGAAAACAGATTGATATTGGCACCCTGAAACAATAGTATTTTTAATCTTAAACAATATTCTAATGTGTATGTAAATATCTTTTTCTATAAGTAAATTTGATTTCAGATATTTTACATAGGTAAAAACATTTTGTACGCAGAAAACACGTATTTACCTCTTTGGTCAGTATTTATCACATAATCCTTATGGTACTGAGGGATTAAACGGCACGTCTGCCGACGAAAGGTCTCCGCAGACGCCTGGATGTTCTCCATTGACGCCGCTTCTTTTTTCGAAACCAGTTTCGTGATCTTGCGTTGGAAAATTCTGTGCTTCTGTTTAAATGCCGTGATCCATCGATCAGACGCCTTGAATCTGAAATCGAAGAATTGTGCAGCCGCAGCCGCTGTAAATTTCTTGTCGTGACTTGCTGATATTGCTGTCTTGCTTCCACAAAACGGTCGTAGGTCCACGAATCTATCGCCTCAAATTTATCCATTCGCGTACCACCACTTTTTAATATCTTTCTCCCATTGTGAAAGATATTCTTTTCTCTTCAGTTGGCGGCATCCTTTTTTTTACATTGTTGCCAAGGACCACGTGGGGTGCGCCTTAGCAATATTCACGACTTTGACTTTGTAGGCAATGGTGACGGTTTATGTTCGTCTGGAGAGGAATCACTTTGTGGCACTTCGAACTGTTCGTCGTTCTCCTCATATTCATCGCAATCCTCATGAGCGTGAATTAATTCCTCTTCAGTTAAGAATATTTTTTCACCCAAAGGTTCCAGTGTATTATTATAAAGTTCTCCGGCCAATAATATAGCATCGCGAGAGATTTCTTCCGAAGATGTCGATACAATTAAATTATTTTCCGCCAACAGCTTTTCATAATACACCACTGCGTACTTCAATCGTAGTTTTGATAGGTCACTATGAATGGATTCTTCAGGAATTTCTTCTCCTATTTTAGATGAGCCAGCAACTTCTTCAGTCGACATGTTTAACCTCGGATCGGAATAACACGTTGACATTTGAAACAGGCACGTCTGTTCACGACGAAATCTAAAAACCAACTGCTGTTTACTTCTCACGGCTCGCTCACAATCCTATGCGCAGACGACCGTTACAATCCCAAGGGGACCCTTACAAAGCCCCTTTAAACCTGTAAACGAAATAGAACAACGAGCACGAATATTTTTCAGTGAATGAAAAACTTTACGTTCTTGAGCTAAAATAATGTTTTAAAACGAATGCAGGTTTGAGAAACTATCTGAATAATTGGTGGAATAACAAAATAAAATGGAACAGAAGGAATAAAAAGTGCTGGAGGAGGAATCGAACTCGAGACTTCTGGCGGAAGAGTCCGAGCCGTAACCATCCAGGCCACACGGCGGCTCGGAAATGCACCTAAATTTTATACTCATACGACACCTAAGAAACTTTGGATCGATTTTTCCCAGGATTTTCCGGGTAGTGCGTCCTAATATTTTAACAACGTGAGGTGTTGGGCGTCATCTTTCACCACACAAAATTTCGGACAAATCTCCGACCCCACGGCCGTGCCGTCTCCTTGTAAGACTATTTCCAGGGCGCCACAACTCGCCCTTTACCTCACAAAACTCTTTGCGGTTTCCATACGGTGCGCTCAAAAATGTGTTGCAGTTACAAAGCCAGCAGCTCAAAATAGCTTGTTACCGTCATGTAAGTTATAAGTTCACCAAGTAGTGTTCTGGGCGTAACTGCCGCCATTTGATAATAATACGATATATCCTGCCTAAGTTATGTAACATGTGTCATTAACTATACATGTACACAAATGCAAAAATTTGATGCGTGATTATTACTCCTATGTAAATTATATAGGTCTTTACACAAGAGTGTCCATTTGTTTGTTTGTAGTTCATACAGAACTACGATTTTATTCCGATCTTCTCGAATTTTTCATCCTTTATCTTCCATGCAAAAGAAGATCATTGTTTACATAAGATTCCATAATCTGACTTGAAATGTAATTGCATGTAATGCATGAAGGGGAAGGACAGTTAGCAAAGATGTCTACAAGTTCGTGTTAGATTTATTTCAGATTTTTACACGATCCCCTAATGAAATTGTGGGCGGTCATGGGGTATATATTTTTACATACGTAAGAGAAACGTTGGTAGCAAATTTATTGGAAGGTAATTGACTGATTTACTTCAAAGGGCTTGGCCGATTTGCTTCAGAGTTATTGGTCGATTTACTACAAATTTCTGCATTCAGATCGCCATGAGAAACAAGCAGGCACAGGGCACGCAAGATATTAAACACCACACCCAACTCCAGGCACTGCTGATAATATTACAATAATATTCGGACTGAACTATAAAAACGTCAACTTCATAAAACACAAAAAGGGCTGAACCATATCTGGGTAGAGGAAAACTAAACAGGCTTTTAGTATTAAGTGGAAGATGAAGCACAGTTTAAAAACCATAGCTAAAACGCTTCACAATATGCACTGTGGTCCATTGAAAATACACGCAGTTCGAGATGGATGGATAAACACGTCTTGACAAGAGCTCCTTTTTCAGCTTGGAGTTGCCGGGCTAGCAACGTGGGCGTGCCCGCCATTGGCAACATCTTTAAAAATACATTTCACTCTAGTGCGTAGTGTTTGACATCACTATACTTGAATGTTACTTTTTCATGTAATTTAACTTTACTCTTATACTCGTTTCTTAGCATATGCCAAAGACATATGCCAATGATTTAATCAGCATACCAATTGTGGCTATGATGTATTTGTCAATACCGATGTGATCAACGCCAAAAGTTACTGATGGAGTTGTTTTACGCCATAGACTAAATACTTTCATTTCAAAATTATATTACTTTTATAAGTGAATATATGTGGTGTCTTTTCTTTCGGACATGTCCAAACGAAGAGACACACTATATGTATAAAAATAAGACAGCCAATGATTTCTTCAGTGCGGATCCACACCACGCTCGAACTCGTACGGTTACGAGAATCGGCGAAGTGTCACGAGTAATGAGAATAGTGGACAGGGGGCACTACACTATACAGGGTTATTACAAATGATTGAAGCGATTTCACAGTTCTACAATAACTTTATTATTTTTAGATATTTTCACAATGCTTTGCACACACATACAAAAACTCAAAACGTTATTTTAGGCATTCACAAATGTTCGATATGTGCCCCTTTAGTGATTCGGCAGACATCAAGCCGATAATCAAGTTCCTCCCACACTCAGCGCAGCATGTCCCCATCAATGAGATCGAAAGCATCGTTGATGCGAGCTCGCAGTTCTGGCACGTTTCTTGGTAGAGGAGGTTTAAACACTGAATCTTTCACATAACCCCACAGAAAGAAATCGTATGGAGTGAAGTCGGGAGAGCGTGGAGGCCATGACATGAATTGCTGATCATGACCTTCACCACGACCGATCCATAGGTTTTCCAATCACCTGTTTAAGAAATGCCGAACATCATGATGGAAGTGCGGTGGAGCACCGTCCTGTTGACAGATGAAGTCGACGCTGTCGGTCTCCAGTTGTGGCATGAGCCAATTTTCCAGCATGTCCAGATACACGTGCCCTGTAACGTTTTTTTCGCAGAAGAAAAAGGGGCCGTAAATTTTAAACCGTGAGATTGCACAAAACATCTTAACTTTTGGTGAATTGCGAATTTGCTGCATGAATGCGTGAGGATTCTCTACCGCCCAGATTCGCACATTGTGTCTGTTCACTTCACCATTAAGAAAAAATGTTGCTTCATCACTGAAAACAAGTTTCGCACTGAACGCATCCTCTTCCATGAGCTGTTGCAACCGCGCCGAAAATTCAAAGCGTTTGACTTTGTCATCGGGTGTCAGCGCGTGTAGCAATTGTAAACGGTAAGGCTTCTGCTTTAGCCTTTTCCGTAAGATTTTCCAAACCGTCGGCTGTGGTACGTTTAGCTCCCTGCTTGCTTTATTCGTCGACTTCCGCGGGCTACGCGTGAAACTTACCCGCACGCGTTCAACCGTTTCTTCGCTCACTGCAGGCCGACCCGTTGATTTCCCCTTACAGAGGCATCCAGAAGCTTTAAACTGCGCATACCATCGCCGAATGGAGTTAGCAGTTGGTGGATCTTTGTTGAACTTCGTCCTGAAGTGTCGTTGCACTGTTATGACTGACTGATGTGAGTGCATTTCAAGCACGACATACGCTTTCTCGGCTCCTGTCGCCATTTTGTCTCACAGCGCTCTCGAGCGCTCTGGCGGCAGAAACCTGAAGTGTGGCTTCAGCCGAACAAAACTTTATGAGTTTTTCTACGTATCTGTAGTATGTCGTGACCATATGTCAATGAATGGAGCTACAGTGAATTTATGAAATCGCTTCAATCATTTGTAATAGCCCTGTATTAGTAGTGTGTGGACAAGTTGATAATTTTTGTATGACGTTAGGGGTGGTAAGATAGTCCGTGCAGTGGCAATAACAACTGTGTCGGGATGACTTAGTGGTCAGAGCATCTGGTTAACAAACTGGTGACCTGGGTTCGAATCCTAGTCCGGTAAAATTTTTCGACATTTCCCAGTTGTAATGTCTGCTCGCAGCCTCTGTCGGTAATTCCTTTGTGTTTTGTCTCTCTTAATGGAATTTCTAAACAAATGAATACAGTTTCTATTGGGCAGAATGTACAGCATATTTTCAAATGGATAAACATTGACCTCTATCTGTCAATGTATGCTGCAGTCTTTTCAAGAATTACTTCAGTGGTACCTATTTAATAGACCTACGTTAAACAGCCTCACTTGTCTACACTTTCTGCGAGATATACGGTCGCGGTTTTGGGAAGACGTCCCACTAAACATGAGGTAATGTTTCTGGAACTACCATGACAAATATATCGACCATTCCGCACTGATAATTACTGATCTCCTTAACCAAAATTTAGAGGTAGACACGAGATAACCGGCATTCTCTCTTGACATAGCACCTCTGGATTTGTATCTTTTAGGATAAATAGAATAACAGATATTTTATAGTATCGAAAAGTATCTGGCAGCCTTGAACTGCGTTTTACTTAATTTGCCTGCAGCCCTCATAACGTAGCTGTCTTGCGGGTCCTCTAATCTCTTTGCCTTACAGTTATTTGAATCTTCAGAAACCACACGAGATCACTAGAGAACACTGTTCTTTAAGGTAATCATTCCAGATGTAAATCAACACCAAGCGGTTTCAAGTGCTAGGAAACACGTCATTAGAAATGAGATAGTCCTTAACGCGATAACCTCATATTTATTAACGTAGGTTATTTTTAAAGTCTTTGCTACAATCATCACAATTTGAGTAAACTAACTCTTGCAGGTAGGTCATTCCGACAATGTTTAGTCAAAATAAATTTTATGAACAAGTTATTTTGAGACAATATCTGGTCTCAAAGTTCTGTGACAATTCAGGGTATTTTTGCTCTTTAAAAGGTTTTCCCACACCTCTGAACCGTTATTCCTGATACGAGTGCTTTGTCACAAACTGGATGTTGAACTAACCAGTTCAAAGCAAGGCAATTAACAGCGGCAAGAGTTCTGTGGAATCCTCAAATTTAACATCGTATCACTGGTAATTTCTCTGTATTCATGATTTAGCAACTGCTTGTCCCCATATTTGACTCTTAAACGATATGACGAGCGTTTATGATCTTTCTCTGGATTGTAGACACTGTAACTAAGCAAAGCTTCCGTGCCGACAGAGTCTCGATCACAGCAAATTTCGTCATTGGTGATTAGGTGAGCCGTGGCGGCTCTAATATTGGTGATATGGCTTTCCACAGTCTCCACGCTAATGTCCAATCGATCTTGTGTCGCCGACTAAGTCTATCGTCGATGTGTGTGTGTTAGTTTTGCGGGGTTTGTGGAGGCAGTTGGCTGAGGGGCACGTTTTGCTGGCAAGTTGTGGCTTTTCAGGGACCCCGGCTATCCGGCGAGGGTCTCGAGGAATGGTGCAAGCTTAAACTCGTCGTGGGCAGACTGGCCGGCTCGCTTAAGAGTTGGTAGCGGCGGGCGGCGCGAGAAGAGACGGATGTCGCGTGCAACCTGGTCGGTAAGTTCCCGGCCTGGCTGGAACCCTGCCACTCACTGCTCCTCCACTCCTAAGTGGAGTTAAGTGATGTTTTCTTATTTTGATCACTTGTTATTGTAAGACCATGCCTGTGTTATATGGAATGGGGCCTATTACATTAACGTACCAACCAGTGTTTGAGTGCATGACCGTGGGTCAGTGTTACTAATTCCAGTTTATAGGCGATATTTTGTGCTAGTGTTAGTGTATTCCCTCTGACAGGTGTCGTGAAGGGAAGAATTTGTGGCTCGATGTGTGTGGGAGGCGAGGTGGTATATACGTGTATTTGGGTTATTGAATCAACGGGTGCTGATATGATTGGTAGTGAATATCTATAGCTTTAAGGGGTGTTATATTTAACCTACTGGTACCCGCTTCCCACTATATATATTTCCCTTTTGCCCCCCCGCCATTCTTGTGTGAAGCCTTATTTCCGCATACTGTTCCCTTTTCATCCGTAATGGCAGGGCAGCTTTAGCGTCCAGTAGCGCATTCCTTTTCCATGGACCCCGAGCAGAGGCGTGTAGTATTTGTTGGAGTAGCGGCACTCCAATCGACGCAGGGCGTCTTGGTTGGTCGGCAGTCTGCCATCCCCACTATTCGCGTCGGTGTGTCTCAAGTTAAGTAAAGTTGATCCTTTCATGCGTGCCTCGGCGGAGTGTCGCCGTTCTTGCGGTTACCAGTAGTTAGATTTGTTTGGTGAATTTAAAGAGTTCATGAGAATAAGGCGTGCTTGCCAAACCTGAGGTTTTTCCTCATTGAATTTTGCTACTGTTTTTAAAGCTGGTACCCTTATTCCACTTCCCAGCGTGTGCACTTAAAGACCTGTTACTTATCAAGGTAAACTGGTGAACCTTATCTTGATCCATAGTCATTAGCTATTACACTCGATGCGAAATATGGCTGCTCTTTCCTCGTCGGCTGTCACAGCCGACTGCTGTAGCTCTCAGCTTACCTTAAATGTTGGGTAATTGTTTGGTTATTAAGGATTGCATCGAAATTTCTGCTGGTGTGTACCAAGTTCAAGTACATTTAAATTGCGTGTACTAATCTTGAAATCTGGGCACTTGTATATTTATTAAGCCTTGTTGTTAATGTTTGGTTGTAATATATTGGTGACCATTTACGTTTACATTTTATACCTATCTCATTGGTCTGTTTGAGGGACCGTGTGGTTTATTTTTTAGGGGATTTTTATTAAGGGTTGTCCATTGCTAAGCGGCCTCCCAGCACCTTCAATCAGTGGCGTGTCTTGTGAGCAACCCGGGATCTGGATGAACGTTGTTCAACTGTGTAGCTGTCAGTTAGCCTTGAAATTTCTTAGTACACTTAACAGCTTTTATTGTAATTCGTTTCGTTGATAACATTGTTTGCTTAAACTGCTTGCAGCTACGCTCAGTTGAAGTAACCTTTGTTTTTCTAGCGACCTCTGTACTTTTGAGTTTAAACTCCTCATCTTAAAGATACAGTTGTTATAGTTTTTATTTAATTGGCCAATTATTACTGCATTTAACGACTGTTACAGTAATTCATCTGACTGATAAGATTGCTTCATAAACCTACCTGCAACCACGCTCAGTTGATGTAACTGTTTTGTTTTCGGGAGCTCTGTACTATCGTTTTTCATGTCCTGTTTTTAATGGTGTAATTGTTAAGGTGTTCTTTTCTTTAAAAAAAGGGATGTGAGGGCGTTCAACCTTTGCTCAAATTTGTGATTCCTTTAATAAATTTGTAGATCGTAATTTTAATACTGCCATTGAGTGATAACCCGTATTACACGAAATAACAAATGACAAATGTTAGGACCCACCTTCCATGTTTTCCCTTAAGTTATCCCAAGCCTAGTTAAGAGGTATCACTTGGCGTAAGGCGTTTTTAAATAACGAACTTTTCACCAATAACAGTTTGCAAAACTGAACTTGAAAAAATTTCCGCACTGCCTGGAATCCTGTCAAGACACTAGTTTCCCAGTTAACTATCCACGGAAAGCGTTTAACATAATTTCAAGTAACGAAGTTTTCATGTGTTTAAAACGAAGTGCCATGATGTAAAGTATTGTGACGGAGATCCAGACCCAGCACTTAAACATATTGGAGACTTCTCCTTAATTTGGTCCCACGGAACAATAAATAAATAAGTAAATAAATAAAAAAGCTAAGTAAAATCAGAAGTTAGATATCGAATTTTTTCACCAGCAGTGAGATATTCGAGTTTAAAATGAAGATAAAACTTTTTTGCCCGACCGAGAATCAACCCGACATCTACCGCCGTTGTTTAATATCCACGAACTGTTAGCTCACCAGTAGTGAGAAGTGTGCACGTTTCAATAGAAATAAAGGCATCTATCGTTATTTCTGACAACACATGAAGAGACATTAAAAATGAAAATTATTTATCACTAATAGTTCGGTGTGTCTTCGCTAGGGCTTGAAATGAAACCTTAAATACTTCCGTACTGGACCAGGATTCGTACCTCACATGTGCCTCTCGTGTAGACCTGGAGAAGTTTACAGTCTTGGAGAAAACAACGAAATGATCGAGCTGTATCGTTCCATGTTGCTCAGATACCAAGAAAGTTGAGATCCGAATTCGAGTCCCAGTTGAGCACCAAATCACACATCTTTCAACTTCAAATAAAATAAGAGCACTATGACCTTAACTGACCACTGGCTCAATAAATAAAATAAAGTTTCTGGTGTGAGGAAGCTCATTGACGACAGAATTTCTGTTTGTGGCGACTTCCACCTCTGTCATGGCCCAATGTAAACCGCCGCTGCTCCAGTTGGTGGCGAAGGGATATGATGTTTACAATGCGGATTCTGAACTACGGTGCAACCTGACGTTCTTTACCTGACATTACTAGACCTGAAGGAGATTAGAGGACCGGCAAGACAGCTGTGCCTTGTGGCTGCATGCAAATCAGGCGCAACGCAATTCAGGTCGTCCGGATACTTTTGGGTGTGATAGTAAATGGAAACACGACACCCTAACAAGTAGTCCGGTGTGACTTGTCAGTGTGCTGTGATACGTTCACCTGAAACTAACGTGTGTTATTGTCCTCCCGTATTCGTTTTATAGCAGGTGTGAATACTGAGGGTCAACAATTGAACAGTTGATGCGATATCCATAATACGTGCGCTTGCATTGTGAACAGTAGGGAAGCTCTTTACTGGGCAGTGGTCTGCGGCGCTGTTGTTTCTACTTGATCAGTTTACCCACATGCAGTGCCGCTAAAGTCTTCTTCAGACTTATTTTTCCTAGGCATTAACTGACATTTTTCTACATTTAGAGCAAGCTGTTATTCATCACACAAAATTGAAGTTCTGTCTAAGTATGCTCCAAGAGATACTCAAAGACGACGCTACAGCATCATCAACAAACAACAGCAATAAAATCCTGCTCAACCTCACCATCAGGTTATTTGCGTATAAAGAGAATAAAAGTGGTAATATGACACTTCCATGGGGCACTTCTGAGGATATGCTTGTCTTTGACGAACACTCGTTGTCTAAGGCAACGTACTGTGTTCTATTACTTAAAACGTCTTAGAGCCACTCACGGAGATCCTCAGAACTTCGACAACGGTCTGCAGTGGAGCATCATGTTAAACGCTTTCAGGAAAAAAAGGCATATGGAATTTTTCTGTTGCTCTCCATCCATAATTTGCTGGATATCATGTGAGAGAAAGGCAAGCTGAGTGCCGCACGAGCAAGTCTTTCTAAATGCGTGCTGATTTGTGGAAGATGATCTTCTGTCTCAAGGAAATTTATTCTATTCGAACTAAGAATACGTAGAAGAGTTTTTCAGCACACCCGTGTTTAGGGATATTGGAAGCTGAAGGAGCAGAAGACAAAAATAGCAGGGCAGAGAAAGATCAGAATATGTAATATTATAGACCTTCCTGTATGTATCAAGTAGAAAAGAAAGGATTGACAGAATACTGAAAACATTGGAGGGTGGCATTCTCCAGGTGGTTTTAGACTTAAAAATATGACTGACTTGTTCTAGCTATCTGTTTACATTAGGCGGAATACTTGCCACCTGGCTGGCCGTGGTGCCTGAGCGGTTCTAGGCGCTTCAGTCTGGAACCGCGCGACAGCTACGGTCGCAGGTTCGAATCCTGCCTCGGGCATGGATGTGTGTGACGTCCTTAGGTTAGTTAGGTTTAAGTTGTTCTAAGTTCTAGGGGACTGATGACCTCAGCTGTTAAATCCCATAGTGCTCAGAGCCATTTGAACCATTTGAACTTACCACCTAGATCTGAAACCAGAAAGTGTACCGACGTATTCCAATCATTTTTAAGACCTGAAATTGGCAGAATGGGAGACATTTGATCCGTAGAAGTTCACTATAGATTTATTTGTCTTGATCGCAGTATCTAGAAGCAGTCAGATAACCGTTTTCAGTTGCTGAACATAAAGTAAGGTAAGAGGGGATGGGGTTATTGGCCTGACAGCAGGCACAGCCTTGCCTTTCTTCGCCGCGGCACTCATTGGAGAGGGTTGGGGGGTCGGCTTGGAGGGGTGGGTGGAGGTGGGGACGGGCTCATCGGCCCAGCCGCCTCTCACCTTCAGAGATTGATCCCCGACATTTGTTTCATAGCAGGGTGAAAGGATCTAAGGCCGTCTTCGATGGACAGGAACGAGGAGATATCTCCGAGATTGAAACTGGTACCTCCCGGGCTGCAAACTAATGCTCTGGCCTGTCGACTATTACGGCTACACTTAATACACAACACAAAGAGTAAATTTTAAAATTTCGCTAAACTGTGACAGGATAATCTACCGCCTTTCTCTGTGCTCTTAGGGATGTACAGTGGCCATTTTTGTGGTTGTGTCTGTAATGTGGCTAGTATAGCGACATTATGAGGCTCGGCAATTTGGTGTGAGCAATGTGGCATGTTGTTTACTCAAAATGAGCTATATGACACCGTTAGCATTAAAGTCAGCAGTACATCACCCTGTCACAAAGTTTATAAATACTTTGACCATAGGAGTGTGCAAGGGAGGGAGAGGCGGGAGGTAGCAGTTGCCTCCTCCTGGAGGCTGGGTAGAGGCTTTTTATTCAGTACAGAATTCTTTACAGTTTTTAGAAACCGTTGTAAGCATCTCCAATGGACTGCAGATTTGACGTGGCCGAACGCGACTACGAATACTGTAACCGTCCCAGTCACTTCCTGACAGTCTGTTCATGGAAAATTATGCTGATTCCTTGGTGCGGCTGCACTTTCGGCAGTCAAGATGGAAGCTAACGTTTCGAAAACAGTGCCAAAATCGTGTTTTCAGTCTTTTTCTGTAGTTTCCTCGTTCAGTTGAAGTATCTCGTTCTGGGGACAATCCAGGAGAACACATGAATAGCCAAAACGAAACATATTTTATTCATAAGTTTAAGTTATAAACGTTTGAGGCAAAAGTCGTTAATAAAGTGTTTATCACTGCACCAGAAACAAACAAGTTGAGAATGGAGTTGATAGAAGTTCCTCTTCTGGTAATTAGTAACCGAAACCAAGAAGTCTCTTTCAGTTATTCCTATTAATTAATTCTTGGCCCACTACTATGGAAACGAATCTGTCCCGTGGGCAGTCTATTAGAAAAGACGTAGTATGAGAAAATTAAGTCTGTTCTTCGAAGTATTGTCTCCTGCGGCGTATAAGGAGAAGTCCGAATTACATTGACGAAAACTTAATTCCTCCTTTTTGTTGTATGTTAACCGGGGGCCTAAAAACGACGGAGAGGCTCCATTCCCGCCGCAGGCGCAGTGGTTCAAAAATGGTTCAAATGGCTCTGAGCACTATGGCACTTACCATCTGCGGTTATCAGTCCCCTAGAACTTAGAACTACTTAAACCTAACTAACCTAAGGACATCACACACATCCATGCCCGAGGCAGGATTCGAACCTGCGACCGTAGCAGTCGCGTGGTTCCGGACTGAGCGCCTAGAACCGCTAGACCACCGCGGCCGGCACAGCCGCCGCAGTGGTCCACAACCACACGACTACTACCGCAGTCCACTCCACCCCTCCGCCGCCTAACACCGAACCACTCTTTCAGTGTTATTGTGCGGTTCGGCCCCCGGTGGAAACCCCCCTCCCCCAGGGAACGTCTCACAGCAGACGAGTGTAACCCCTATGTTTGCCTGGCAGAGTAATGGTGGTGTACGCGTACGTGGAGAACTTGTTTGCGCAGCAATCGCCGACATAATGTAGCTGAGGCGGCACAAGGGGAACCAGCCCGCATTCGCCGAGGCAGATGGAAAACCGACTAAAAACCATCCACTGACTGCCCGGCTCACTGGACCTCGACACAAGTTCGCCAGGCGGATTCGTGCTGGGGACTATACTAAAGAAACAAGCCCTTAACAAGTATGAACATGTAAGCTTCAACAGTATTAGCTCTCAACTCTTACTGCAGTGGAACGCTACTTGACATATCTGTGAGGAACTGACTCACCTTTAGCGAATTACAACAGGTAGCAATGTGATCATTTACGAAGCAAAACTTTACAAGCCTCAGTATTAAGAACTTTTAATTTTGAAGTTGACATCAACATGTTAATAAGCAGTTTTAATAGAAAAATTATTTTCAGCAAGCATCATGTACTTTAGCTCACTCTCTTGCCACATTAACTTTCTTTTTACTATGTTCAAGAAGATTTAATTAGTTAAAACATTAGGCTTTAATGTTCTTTCAATAAGGACACTCGGTAATCACTTTAGCATGGGAAGGACCGTAAGTGGAAATGTGGCAGAGGGATAAAAAATCAAGCCAAGAATAAGAGTTCGAGTATAAGTTACCTTATATTTGAGCACACGAAAACATCCAATGAGCTGATCCTTCACTTTACATATTTACAATTCTTGGTTCCTTTCTAGTGATTGCTCAACATGGTGGCGAATGCATGTTGGTAGGTGAATTTGCAGGAGGAATTGCTGGACTCTGTCGTTTCTTGGTGGCGATGATAAATACCAATTTCAGAATAGTTCCAGCTCTTTATCCATCCATCCGAGGCATTGGAAAGCGTCAGGAAAAGGCTCTCTCAGAACCAACACAATACACAACTTTTACATGAACAGTCGACAGTTTGGTAGCTCGTCCCAGACTGACGCTGGGTTCCACCTTTTCTGCATAGGCTAACCACAATTTGCGCGCGCTACGCAGTTCCGTTCCCGAGGGGAACCACAACGCCTTTTACATACAAAATAACTAAGAACCCTAAGTGATGGTCAGCAGTTTACGTAACAGCAAACAAACATTTTAAATAAAGCGGAAGATTAACATATATTGGTAGTTCTACACAAAATTATTTAAACAAAATTATTCAGTTTTAAAGATAACCAAAGAGATTACATGAGGAAGACAAAATATTATACTTATTACAGTATCGAATTAATCGTACACTAATTACAGAAGTTTAACGATGGGATAATGAACAAAAAAGAAAGCTAAATGAATCAACAATAGGTATGTAGTGGCTAAGCTATGGTGTTACAATAACTTCTTAATGGTTTGCGTTAAGACGCTCAAACTGCGCGGTTGGCGGCAGGGCATGATGGGGATTAGTATGCTCACACATTGTTTGGTTTTGCGACGAAGCTCACTTTCATTTGGATGGGTTCGTCAGTACCCAAAATTGGGGCGTTTGGGAGACTGCGAAGTCACATTTCGCAATCGAGTGTTCTCTTCACCCTCAACGGGTGGCTATGTAGTGTGCAATGTACAGTCGCTGAACGGCACTTGAAGGTTTTGGAAGATGGTTTCATCGCCATTATCGAAAGTTACCCTGATTTCGACAAGATGTGGTTCATGCAAGACGGGGCTCGACTCCATCGAAGCAGGAGACTGTTTCATACCGTGCAGGAGCACTTCGGGGATCGCATTCTCACTCTGGGTGTCCAGAGGCCACTGGAATGCCCCCCGATTAGCCGCCATATTCTCCGGATCTGAATATATGCGATCTTTTGTGGGGCTGTATTAAAGACAATGTGTACAGCAATAACCCCAAAAACCATTGCTGAGCAGAAAACAGTCATTCAGCCGGTCATCGGCAGCATCGATGTTCCGACACTTCAGCGGGTCATGCAGAATTTCGCTATTCGTCTGAGCCATATCTTCTCCAATGACGGCAGTCATATCAAACATGTCATAACCTAAACCCGACTATCTGCTGTGACGTTTGCGTCATGAACATAGTGTGTTCACGCCGTAATTTGTTACTAATTTACGTTGTTTTTTTCATATAGCTCAATCCTTGTCATCCCGTGTTGTCCTTCAGTGTAGCAAGTTATTTCATACTGCATCTCCACGAGTTGCAAAATGGTGGACTGTATGTTGTAATATTTTAAATTATAAATATGGAAACACGTGAGGCAGTACTGACCCTACGACTTATCTTAGAAGCTAGATTAAGAAAAGGCAAACCTACGTTTCTAGCATTTGTAGACTTGGAGAAAGCTTTTGACAATGATGACTGGAATACTCTCATTCAAATTCTGAAGGTTTTTCTTGTTGTTGTTGTTGTGGTCTTCAGTCCTGAGACTGGTTTGATGCAGCTCTCCATGCTACTCTATCCTGTGCAAGCTTCTTCATCTCCCAGTACCTACTGCAACCTACATCCTTCTGAATCTGCTTAGTGTATTGATCTCTTGGTCTCCCTCTGCGGTTTTTGCCCTCCACGCTGCCCTCCAATGCTAAATTTGTGATCCCTTGATGCCTCAAAACATGTCCTACCAACCGATACCTTCTTCTAGTCAAGTTGTGCCACAAACTTCTCTTCTCCCCAATCCTATTCAATACCTCCTCATTAGTTACGTGATCTACCCACCTTATCTTCAGCATTCTTCTGTAGCACCACATTTCGAAAGCTTCTATTCTCTTCTTGTCCAAACTGGTTATCGTCCATGTTTCACTTCCATACATGGCTACAGTCCATACAAATACTTTCAGAAACGACTTCCTGACACTTAAATCTATACTCGATGTTAACAAATTTCTCTTCTTCAGAAACGATTTCCTTGCCATTGCCAGTCTACATTTTATATTCTCTGTACTTCGACCATCATCAGTTATTTTACTCCCTAAATAGCAAAACTCCTTTACTACTTTAAGTGTCTCATTTCCTAATCTAATCCCCTCAGCATCACCCGATTTAATTCGACTACATTCCATTATCCTCGTTTTGCTTTTGTTGATGTTCATCTTATATCCTCCTATCAAGACACTGTCCATTCCGTTCAACTGCTCTTGAAAGTCCTTTACTGTCTCTGACAGAATTACAATGTCATCGGCGAACCTCAAAGTTTTTACTTCTTCTCCATGAATTTTAATACCTACTCCGAATTTTTCCTTTGTTTCCTTTACTGCTTGCTCAATATACAGATTGAATAACATCGGGGAGAGGCTACAACCCTGTCTCACTCCTTTCCCAACCACTGCTTCCCTTTCATGCCCCTCGACTCTTATAACTGCCATCTGGTTTCTGAAGGTGGCAGGGGTAAAATACAGGGAGTGAAAGGCCATTTACAATTTGTACAGTAACCAGATGGCAATTATAAGATTTGAGGGACATGAAAGGGAATCCGTGGTTGGGGAGACAGGGTTGTAGCCTCTCCCCGATGTTATTCAATCTGTATATTGAGCAAGCAGTAAAGGAAACAAGAGAAATATTCGGAGTAGAAACTTTAAGGTTCGCCGATGGCATTGTAATTCTGTCAGAGACAGCAAAGGACTTGGAAGAGCAGTTCAATGGAATGGATGGTGTCTTGAACGGAGGATATAAGATGAACATCAACAAAAGCAAAACGAGGATACTGGAATGTAGTCGAATAAAGTCGGGTGATGCTGAGGGAATTAGATTAGGAAATGAGACACTTAAGGTACTAAAGGAGTTACGCTATTTGGAGAGCAAAGTAACTGATGATGGTCGAAGTAGAGAGGATATAAAATTTAGACTGCCAATGGCAAGGAAAGCGTTTCTGAAGAAGAGAAATTTGTTAACATCGAGTATAGGTTTAAGTGTCAGGAAGTCGTTCCTGAAAGTATTTGTATGGAGTGTAGCCATGTATGGAAGTGAGGCGTGGACGATAAATAGTTTGGACAAGAAGAGAAAGAAGCTTTTGAAATGTGGTGCTACAGAAGAATGCTGAAGATTAAATGGGTAGATCAGATAACTAACGAGGAGGTATTGCATAGGATTGGGGAGAAGAGGAGTTTGTGGCACAACTTGACTAGGAGAAGGGGTCGGTTGTGTAGGACATGTTCTGAGGCATCAAGGGATGACCAAGTTAGTAATGGACGGCAGCGTGGAGGGTAAAAATCGTAGAGGGAGACCAAGAAATGAATACTCTAAGCAGTTTCAGTAGGATGTTGGTTGCAGTAGGTACTCGGAGATGAAGAAGCTAGCGCAGGATAGAATAGCATGGAGAGCTGCATCAAACCAGTCTCAGGACTGAAGACCACAATAACAACAAGAAGATTCGATGATAACAGAATAGCTCTGTCGAGATCGGTTTTCCAGTATAACGCTTTTTTGATGATCTTGGGTTGTCAAGTTACCATACAGTGCCAATTGTCCCCATACCGGCGGCGTCAGGAATATATATAAAAAAAATAATTAAAAGTCCATTTTGTTCAACTTCCTCATTCCAGCTGAAGTACAAGTAAAATATAATTTCAGATCGTTGAATCAAATATCTGGCATCACTCTCTACATTAATAACGAGAAAAATGTACGCTGCATGTACTACTGAAATATAGTTGCCGTTTAGATATCAAAGAAACTTAGTTAATAAGTACGAAGTAGATAACTGTTAATAATTTGAGATAGAAAAAGTTTTGTATATATCTTGTCAAATTTAGTTCTTGCGTCACTTTACGTTTGCAGACAGACCTACCGAATCGGTTGTTATGGAAACTGACAAGTTTTGAAACATGCTACCTTCAGCAAAAGTTTCTGTGGTCGCCCATTACTTTCACCAAAGTAATTTACATTTTTTGATTTGTAATTCCTAATAGCAGTCAAATTTTTATTTGTTTTATGTTTAATCTAACATAATGCAACGCGTTTCGATCATGTTCTGTTCATCATCAGGCGTTTATACATATATACGTACATACAGAGAAATGTTACTTAAAGATAAATTGTCTTAAACTAAATTATCCTACAATTTTCTGTCCATTGTTCCAGGTTCATTTAGTTTAACACAATTTATCTTCATGTAACATTTTTATGTATGTATGCATAACTAAACGCCTGATGATGAGCAGAACATGTTCGAAACGCGTTGTATTAAGTTAGATTAAACACAAAACAAATAAAAATGCGACTCGTAGCAGAAAAATAACTATCCCACACAGTCACGGTTCGCAAACGTAGCCATTGCGGCCGAAAATAACAAAACATTTTACGTTTTTCATAAACGTTTAACGTTAGTTTTCGTAGATCTGAAGACGGCCGTTCAAACATTGAAACCAGTTATCTAATTGCTCGTTTGTACTACGACCAAGACAAATTAGTTTACACTGCATTTCAAATTAGTAACGGTTCTCCTTAAAGGGAAGTTGGATGCACCGATACAGGAAGTCTAAATTCACTGTGTGAATCCCGCCAGTGGTGAGTTCGCCGGAGCTTAATTACAGTGTGTAGTGGGCAGAAATACCCCTGTTGTTCACCACTGCCGGACGAGGACCGCAACTGTAGCCGGCACGGCGGGGCGAACGCTTCCGATTTTCGGCCGAGCAGCGCGTAATGAAGGGCGTCCGATAGAGCGCTCCTCGCACCACACCCGAGCCGAAAGCGTGGTTCCGCAGCTTCAAGCTGGCCACACCCCCGACCACAGCCTATTAACACCTCTGCTGTGGCGTCATTGTGTGTTAGCGGACACGCCGAATTGATCGTTACCAGTGTGTGCCCGACGCACGTTGGCGGATTATGTTAGCGCGCTCTACCCTGGTGTAGCGTCAGCATATTAAAGACTTCTCTTACAAGTGTTACTATAAATTTTGGATTTCCCCGATATAGGAACATTCTGAGCTGTCAGTAATGAAAGTATAAGTGATCGTTTGTTCAAAATCGCGTATCTCTGGTAGTTCTTGGCCTTTTGCTTTGAAAACTTGACTCAACGTTTATTATAATAAAGGCGTGTTTTTAGGCACTTTGAGATATTTGTAACAATGTTCCATTGTTATTAAAGTTATATAATATATGTTGCGCATATTACAAAATAAGTGTATAAATCACACACATTTGCCGACGCAACGTTGTGCCAAAATTTCAAATCATTTGGTCAAAAGCTTTCGGACATTTGCGATTAGGAATATCTACATTTTCCACATAAGTGCAAACGTTGATGTTCGTTTCCTAAAATTTTCAAATCTCGGAAAGTTCTTCACGGATCCTTTTGAAATTTTGATAGAATGTTGCATTCGGATACGCATGTGTTTTTATACATCTACTGGACGCAATCTGTAACAAAAAGGAAACGATATGAAAATGTAAATTTTTATTTGTTCAGTATTGTTAATGTCCGAAAGTTCTTGACCAATAGGTTTGAAATTTTGACACAACGTTGAATTTCCATATGGGCGTGGTTTTAGGTATCCAATTATTTTTTATGTGTATTTTTAATCTTATAATATATAAGCATATGTATGTAATGTGTAAAGGGAAAGCATTGTTACAAAAAGACTCAAATGTAACTTTATAAATTACATCAAACTTTTAGACATTATTGTCATAAACGGTTAGACACATATAGACTTCACACATCTCATTACACACACACACACACATACACACACACACTGACACACATATATACAAGGTGGTCCATTGATCGTGACGGGGCCAAATATCTCACGAAATAAGCTTCAAACGAAAAAACTACGCTGAACGAAAATTGTCTAGCTTGAAGGGAAAAACCAGATGGCGCTATGGCTGGCCCGCTAGATGGCACTGCCATAGGTCAAATGGAAATCAACTACGTCTTTTTAAATAGGGCCCCCATTTTTTATTACATATTCGTGTAGTACGTAAAGAAATATGAATGATTTAGTTGGACCACTTATTTTCTCTTTGTGGTTGATGGCGCTGTAGTAATCACAAACACATGACTCAAAATTTTAGACGACCAGTTGGTAACAGGTCGATTTTTTAAATTAAAATACAGAACGTAGGTAGTTTTGAACATTTTATTTCGGTTTTTCCAATTTGATACATGTACGTTTGTGAAATCATTTCTGAGAACGCATGCTGTTACAGCGTGATTACCTGCAAATACCACATTAATTCAATAAATGCTCAAAATGATGTCCGTCAACCTCTATCCATTTGGCAATACGTGTAACGACATTCCTCTCAACAGCGAGTAGTTCACCTTCCGTAATGTTCGCACATGCATTGAAAATGCGCTGACGCATGTTGTCAGGCGTTGTCGGTGGATCACGATAGCAAATATCCTTCAACTCTCCCCACGGAAAGAAATCTGGGGTCGTCAGATCCGGTGAACGTTCGGGCCATGGTATGGTGCTTCGACAACCAATCCACCTGTCATGATATATGCTATTCAATAGCGTTTCAATCGCACGAGAGCTATGTGCCAGATATCCATCATGTTGGAAGTACATCACCATTCTGTCACGCAATGAAGCATCTTGTAGTAACATCGGTAGAACATTACGTAGGAAATCAGCATATATTGACCATTTAGATTGCCATCGAAAAAAAGGAGGTTCAATTATCCTTTCTCCCATAATGCCGCACCGTACATTAATCCGCCAAGGTCGCTTATGTTGCACTTGTCGCAGCCATCGTGGATTTTCCGTTGCCCAATAGTGCATATTAAGCCGGTTTACTTTACCGCTGTTGGTGAATGACGCTTCGTCGCTAAATAGAACCCGTGCAAATAATCTTTACTTTACCGCTGTTGGTGAATGACGCTTCGTCGCTAAATAGAACCCGTGAAAATAATCTTTCATCGTCCCGTAACTTCTCTTGTGCTCAGTGGCAGAACTGTACGCGACGTTCAAAGTCGTCGTCATGCAATTCCGGGTGCAATCGATTTTGATGTATCATTCTCAACACTGACGTTTTGGAGATTTCCGATTCTCGTGCAATTTGTCTGCTACTGATGTGCGGATTAGCGGCGACAGCAGCTAAAACACTTACTTGGGCATCATCATTTATTGCAGGTCGTGGTTGACGTATCACATGTGGGTGAACACTTCCTGTTTCCTTAAATAACGTAACTATCCGGCGAACGGTACGGACACATGGATGATGTCGTCCAGGATACCGAGCAGCATACATACCACACGCCCGTTAAGCATTTTGATCACAATAGCCATACATCAACACGATATCGACCTTTTCCGCAATCGGTAAACGGTCCTTTTTAACACGGGAATTGTATCATGAAGCAAATACCGTCCGCACTGGCGGTATGTTACGTGATATCACGTAGTGATACGTTTGTGACTATTACAGTGCCATCTGTCACAAAGCGAAAAATGTGGTCCAGCTAAAACATTCATATTTCTTTACGTACTACACGAATATGTAATAAAAAATGGGGGTTCCTATTTAAAAAATGCAGTTGATATCCGTTTGACCTATGGCAGAGCCATCTAGCGGGCCAACCATAGCGCCATCTGGTTTCTCCCTTCAAGCTAGACGAGTTTCGTTCTTTGTAGTTTTTTCGTTTGATGCTTATTTCGTGAGATATTTGGCCCGGTCATAATCAATGGACCACCCTGTATATGTAGGAGGTGGTCAGAGAGGTGGGAGTAAATGGATATAGAAAACAGGAAGGAGAAGATGGACAGCAAGACAGTGTGGGAGGACATCGACAGAGAGGGGAGTTAGGAGAAGATGGACACAGAAAGGGGGAAGAGGTCTTCGATATAGAGACGGAGAAGGAGGAGAGGGACAAAGAAAGAGAGAGGCGGAGAAGGATAGAGACAGCCGAGGGAAGGAGATTCGGACATAATCCAGTTCTCATTCATATTAGAAATTTGCACTTTCTCTTTCCTTCTTTTTCCATCTAAGCAAACTGAGCCACAGGGAAGTGGGCCCAGGTTCAATAATTCTGAATCACGTTTAATTTTGGTTGTACTGCAGTAACTGTCACCAGTGGCCCAATACTGGAGTACATTTTTGAAGGGTATTTATTGAGTACCTTAGGAGATACTAGAAATCTTTAGCAAATTATATGATGACTCAACTGGATGTTTTTCTAAACTAGTGTTTTATCGGGGGTAGATATTCGCTAGTTATGACCCTGATGCGACACAACATATAGTTCTCTAGGCGAGGACGTGTAAAGTTCGGCACAGCACAAAATGTGAAAAGAAACTAGTAATGAATGTACTTGAGGAAAGGCCCGAGAAATTATTCATTTCACAGAAATACCTAGAGGAGGCAATGAACAAGGATATGAAGTGACTCTGTGACATACTCTCAGTTGTGAGAAATAAAATGGCGTACTTCGTTTTGTCGGAAACCTTCTTGCAAAACACTTACGCGCGATCGGTGTAAAATATTTCTTAGTTCTCTGGGATCCATATCTCGAGTGACTAACCGAGCATGGACAGATTAGGATGATAGTGTTACAAGCTCGTATCGCAACAGAGTGAGTGTAAGAGATACTTTGCTAGAAACTTCATGCAACACTGCTTATTTTTCGCGAAAGTCGCTAAAACTTTCTGGACAGAATTAGAATGTTCGTAGCCACATACATATAAAAATTGGCACATGTTGGAGGTAACCCGGGCATTTCTGTGGCGTATCGTTGCAGCTTCGTAGTTTTCTCAGTCACTAAAAGGTGAAACTTGAAGTCATATCCGATCGCACTCAACAGATTAGCACTAGGACTAACGACAAGTGCCTCTCCAAAACATTGGAAGAACGGGAGCTGTCGTCAGGCCGCCACCATACTTACCAACAATGGTCATTCTGGGTAGTGTGCTGAATACAATATGATAGCATTCATAAGCAGTCCATACTTACCAACGTTGCATTTGTGTTTTGGTGTTGATGGCAGCCTCCGCCTGCAGCTCCAGTTACCTAATTCCAGCTGCTGCTAACATCCGACCAATGATGAGCAATGACAGAATGTTGCAAAGAGACCATTTGGCGCAGATGTCAAGGGTTAAGGTATGCTTGGTGCACAGTATGACGATCTTTTCTTGTGGTGCTTTGACCTGGCCTAATAGTAACTTGACAGCAAGTTTGCCTGCCCCCGCGGCCCCCTACAGTGCAAACTCGGGCCAATGTGTAACATCTATGTTGCAAAAATCTGGTAATTGCACGGTACCCACAATGAGACGTCTTTCAAACTACGTCAAATTCTGATAACAATGTCTCACGGGAGTGCACGGCATCTCTTTGTCGTTCACAGTAATCACTCAAGATCTGACGCATTTGTAGTGCTTTATATATTCTACCAGGGTCGGGTAACAACACTAAACACGAAGAGCAAAAATCCACTCTTGTGCGCCTTCTACCCATCACAAAGGACTGCAACTCCAATGATTTACGTACCCACCACTGGTGCCTATATGTGTACGAAGTTTTACTGGCGTCCGAACATTTAACGGTGAGTCACTTTTTTGTCTGGACTGCTTTCACCCTTTATTATTACACTAAATTATAAATTCTTTACTTCACGTGTTACTTATGTTTCCTTTGTGCCAAATGCTTTCTATTTTTCATAACCAGTTTTTCCTTTTTCCACATTTTGGTCTAGATGGAAAGTTTTACAATGTTTTTTTTTTCTTTTGGTAATAAGTGGATGTCCCACTTGAACAGATAGGTGCGTTTGGTCTTCTAAAGGATCTAAGTGTGTATTTATTATCAATTTGACATGTACGCTGTTGGAAGATATAATCAGTAGAAACTGTCTCTACCTGAGTGTAATGAACTGATGGGAAAGTTGCTTTGAAATGTGTGACATCTCTGCCTTTAATCATGAACATTACTCATCAAACAGAAGTCTACTGAACTGTAGCTTGAAGCTGAAAATGGGTTAATATTGCTGTGATTGGCTGTAGCTCTCAGTATTTGGAGAATTCGTGTACCATGATCACACAGTTCAGGGGTGAAAATGAAATTACAACATAAAAACTTATGTACACAGTCTAAAATAATGACAAGTATTGATGTACGCATTAATTATGAAATTTGCGAGTAATGGACTCGTTGTGTGCCGAAAAGTGCACAGAAAATAGGTGCTCTGTTCCTGCAAAAGAATAAGAGCCACCTTCCGTTTGGTATTATTCTCTTGACAAACGTTCATCCTGTCAAAGTAACGAGGGGAATGTAATAAAATATACCAAGTGTACTTCTTTCATCGAAGGAATGGGAAATTCTCAAAATTTCTTTATATTTCTATACATCTTGAATATTTTCGATGTTGACATCAGTCTTACAGAATCTAAAGATTTTTTTTATAACCACCATTCCAAGAAACGTTAATCACAGTGGGAGTAATCACAGTGTAAAACGATCCCAGGATACTAAAGTAAATGAGAACAGTGGTCTTATGAGAACCCTTTCAATCTGAAACAGATAACGGTCTACATTTCATAAATGGAGTAACGAGTAGTACCTAGTTGCTGCTGTGATTTCCAGCATCAAAACGTCTATAATTTCTAAGTGGCATTATCTGTATCAGTTTTTACTAATAGAGCAATAATTTACCGAAAATTTACTGTAATCAAAATCTATTTAATGGCGTCAAAGAACAATCGTGTATCAGCATGTCGATGTTCACCCATTCAATCTAAAGTGAATGACATACAAAAGTATGTTAACAATTGTGGCACTAATTATTTGCTTTGGGTATTGTTAATTAGCCCTAGTACTCACATATTAATTTTTGTCTCGCCATACTTCCAAAATTGGACTTCAACACTCTTATTCATTATATTCATGATACCGTCAGCAGCCATTTCATATCTTCCACTGTCGGATAAAGACCCCGGTCCACGCATTACGATTATGAGATATTGACATAAATACCTGCCTCTTTTCTTTCAAATAACTTCAGGGAATTCAGCCAGGTAACACTTTCAGCGACCGCCGGTATTTCGGCGGGAGAACACCCCGCCATTTTCAAGGCAAACTGCAACGGACAGGCGACGTACATGCAAATTTAATACCTCGGTTCTCGGACCCAAGCAGGAAAGATAACACACACACACTGAACACTAGTGCCACCAAAGATGGCCAAAGTCAGAGCTATCGATAGTGAGACTATGAATTCGCAGGTGAGGTAGCATTGAGTCTGTCCCTCTGTTTCTTGACAAGGGAGAGAGCCGGATTCCAAACAGAGTTTAAACAGAAACCTCCATCCCTGTTAACAAGGTTGCTCGCTAATTTAATCTCAACTGCCTCCCGAATCACACTGTCCCAATAGCTGGACGTGCATGCCAATATCTCGGTGTTACTATATAACATGGAGTGACCAGTATCCAAGCAATGTTCGGCAATAGCAGATCTATTTGGCTGCTGTAATCGTGTGTGCCGTTTATGCTCAGTACATCTGTCCTCCACGGTCCTGATAGTTTGACCAATATATGCCATGCCGCAGCTACAAGGGACACGATATACACCCGCCTTACGCAGTCCAAGATCATCCTTAACGGAACTCAAAAGTGCTCTAATTTTAGATGGAGGTCGGAAAACACATTTCACATCGTATTTCCGTAAAATACGACCGATCTTATTTGACGTGTTTCCTACGTAAGGCAAGAAGGCAGTAGACTTAGGTGTAGACTCAGAATTATCATCAATCACCTGATGTACAGTTGGTCGATAGCGCAACGCACGTTCAATCTGTCTATCACTGTAACCATTTTGACGAAATGTAACTTGAAGATGGGACAGCTCAGCTGGCAAAGTCTCAGCGTCAGAAACGATATGTGCCCTGTGTACCAAGGTACGAAGTACCCCTTCACGCTGAGCCGAATTTGCATGTACGTCGCCTGTCCGTTGCAGTTTGCCTTGAAAATGGCGGGGTGTTCTCCCGCCGAAATATCGGCGGTCGCTGAAAGTGTTACCTGGCTGAATTCCCGGAAGTTATTTGAAAGTTGTATACGCCAGGAGAAACTCAGGTCTCACATTGCCTCTTTTCTGGCTATCTTCTCGTTGCATGTCAGCTTTATGGAACAATAACAGTGCAATTAAGGTCTTTACCTATCACAACCTTGAAAATTCAATACGAAAGGTGTTCATTATTTAAATAATAGTTCTTCCACCACCTGAGATGCCTTATTCCAGCCAGTGGGTTCTAAGAGAAGCTGGTAACTGTTCAGAATGGACACGATTGGTTTATTGGGTCACGATGCTATTTCCGAAGTTACACACTAGTCAAGCACTGTCCCCCACATTACATCACTATGCTAATTGTGGACTAACGTCAATCATATATTAATATTATACTTCAGTTCGTAACGTTTAGAGGACTGAGATGAATAGAATTCCCTACGAATTTTTCTCTGCATTTACACCATCTGTTCCTGCTGCTTTCCTATTTCGAGTTTCCTTAACATTGTTTTGAACCTCTTCCGTTGCTATAATGTAAATATTTAGAAATTCGTTTACTCTTTAAAACGTACATCGTTCCCAGCATCCTCTTTTTTGCATGATAACTCTTGATGTTGTTAATCCATTGATCTTCCTTAAGTACGTTTAGTTTAACTGTATCGTCTTCTGGCTATATTATGCTTCTCATTACTTGCTGTGCTAGAGTTAGTCTTACAAAACGAGCAATAGTAGCGAATGTGCAACTTACAGAGGCGATAGTCTGTTGAGCACGGCGCAGGGTCTAATAAAAAATTTTGAATAATGAAATTAGTTGTGGCAGAGGCACTTCTTCAAGAAATGGAACTGGATTTAGAATAGGAGGTTCGTGTAGTGATAGTACTTTTACAGTAAAGGACTAAGAGAAAATTATAACAATGAACTGTGTTATGATGAAGTATAACTGCCGGCCGCTGTGGCCGAGCGGTTTTAGGCGCGCTGCTGCTACGGTCGCAGGTTCGAATGCTGCCTCAGGTATGGATGTGTGTGATGTCCTTAATTTAGCAAGGTTTATGTAGTTCTAAGTCTAGGGGACCGATGACCTCAGATGTTGCGTCCCACAGTGCTTAGAGTCACTTGAACAGTTTGAAGTACAACTTGAAACAATTTCTTTAATAGTGATGATGGTAGGTGATCGAGCAGTGATGGACGCATATTATGTAAAGTTCGACGGTGGGGTTACAGTAGCACAGTGTCGGAACAAGTTATTGCGGACAGCAAAACGTGATGGCGAAAGCACTATATCTGCACTGCGCTTGTGTTATGATATTCTTAACGGCTCATCGATTACTTCTGGTGTCGTACAGAACTGGCGGAAGCAGAACTCCGTGTCTGCTGCGGCCACTTTTTCAAGCGAGTCAGGAGCACTCATAAACGAAATCCGCCCAGACGTCGGGCAACAACCAGCTCTGCACTGAACTTGACCTAAATGCTCTGTGCGGCGTGACGTCAGTCCAGACTGTCGGTAGCTTTACGTGGCGCGCCATCACTGTTGACTTAAATTTTGAATTAAACAGTAGAAGGAAATTTCCCAAGCACGCTGAAATTGAGCATGCTAAATCATTAATGAAATTTTAATCTAGAGTGATTGCACTTGTTCGTAACTAATTTTACAATGCAAAACAAAGGAGTCATTCCCTAATAATAAAAACTCAAATACCTCCCACATTTAATATGGATCCATTATGTATTTAATCAATGTTAAGTAAATACACAAGCATTTCCTGTTTTTGCAAAACGTTAGCTATATAATCTATATCATTGTACCAACATTTTCTATCTTTGTCTTGTGAAGCCTATGCTCTATATTAGAGTAATTCTATGGTACGACTGTTTCATAACTGACGAGGCAACCGAGATGATTCTGGGATGTCGGATGAATTGAACTGATGGATCCTACTTATTGTTCAGGCGGGGACCTACAATCCAGAAACTGGTAACCGAGGTGGACCCCAACACAGCTGAATGACGTCGCCTTTACCATTCGTTTGATAACATCTCTCCCGTAGTCATCGTCCTCAACATCATGTCCCATACTGACATCATCCATTTCAATAAGTAAAATACTACTCAGAGTACCTCAAATAAATGCAAACAATTTGTTACCAACACACAACGAACTTAACATGTGAAAGACACGAACAATACAAACCAACTGTGGAAGTGTATAAGACAAACAATATATAAGTTCAACAGTCAACTACCAAGCTCAGAAGTGCCGTCATGGCATGATTATAAAATGTTCTCACATAGCAACTGTAAACTACGGCTTGAGCATTATTTTATGTCTTGCGTTTTAACGGAACTTTATTCATAAATCGTTGAATGGAGATTGAGCTTCAGTTACACATAATTACTAATTATTCGTTGAATAAAATAATGTATAAGTCTTTGTACTTACCATAATGTAAATGCTATGTACTTGTTTTCTATTTTACATAAAACAGCCTCCCTAATGGCATTCTGAATGGTTATTCCAAGACGGCGTATCCCTTATTCTAGCCCTTCTAGGGGGGATGTAACGATCTTTATCAATCTCCTCTTGAGAGTATCACTTGTGTATCTTTGCCGTAGTTTCTTTCGTCTTTTCTTTTAGAGAGAAAGAAAAACAAACGACTAGAGTACGAATTGTTCATACTCATCGTTTTATCGCTGGTTGCCATAAATGTAAGACGCACGTATTGCTATCCTTAAGTTAAATACTAGTAATTAGCACACTTTTGTCATATTCTGAGTTTATATTCATTTAATTTTGCTCTCCTGTATCCATGCTTGCTTGTCTGGTTGTAATTTCTCTTCAATCCTCATTTTCCCTTGTGAAATATGTCTTCGGTGACGTGATGACTACGCGTCATCCACGAGCTGTTACATGAACATTACTTTGCTCGTTTTACAACCTGCGCTCTAATTTACTTTCAAACCAAGTCTGACTTTTATTATTGTGCACTGTCATATATTCCGTCGCATTGTACAGCAGTTTCACACGGTCTCACATCACCCGACTTATTGCTGTCCAACCGGTAACTATGCGCTCCCCAGGCACGGAAGGTAACAAAAAGCGAAGGGTAAGCTCTGGAGAGATACTTGTATGAACCATGTATCACTTTAAAATGTTCTACCATCTAATCACTTCCACCGTAGTTCTTTTAATAAGTCCCGTCAGTGAAAAAGTAAACAATCTACCTTTAAAAATACACTCCTGGAAATGGAAAAAAGAACACATTGACACCGGTGTGTCAGACCCACCATACTTGCTCCGGACACTGCGAGAGGGCTGTACAAGCAATGATCACACGCACGGCACAGCGGACACACCAGGAACCGCGGTGTTGGCCGTCGAATGGCGCTAGCTGCGCAGCATTTGTGCACCGCCGCCGTCAGTGTCAGCCAGTTTGGCATACGGAGCTCCATCGCAGTCTTTAACACTGGTAGCATGCCGCGACAGCGTGGACGTGAACCGTATGTGCAGTTGACGGACTTTGAGCGAGGGCGTATAGTGGGCATGCGGGAGGCCGGGTGGACGTACCGCCTAATTGCTCAACACGTGGGGCGTGAGGTCTCCACAGTACATCGATGTTGTCGCCAGTGGTCGGCGGAAGGTGCACGTGCCCGTCGACCTGGGACCGGACCGCAGCGACGCACGGATGCACGCCAACACCGTAGGATCCTACGCAGTGCTGTAGGGGACCGCACCGCCACTTCCCAGCAAATTAGGGACACTGTTGCTCCTGGGGTAACGGCGAGGACCATTCGCAACCGTCTCCATGAAGCTGGGCTACGGTCCCGCACACCGTTAGGCCGTCTTCCGCTCACGCCCCAACATCGTGCAGCCCGCCTCCAGTGGTGTCGCGAAGGGCGTGAATGGAGGGACGAATGGAGACGTGTCGTCTTCAGCGATGAGAGTCGCTTCTGCCTTGGTGCCAATGATGGTCGTATGCGTGTTTGGCGCCGTGCAGGTGAGCGCCACAATCAGGACTGCATACGACCGAGGCACACAGGGCCAACACCCGGCATCATGGTGTGGGGAGCGATCTCCTACACTGGCCGTACACCATTGGTGATCGTCGAGGGGACACTGAATAGTGCACGGTACATCCAAACCGTCATCGAACCCATCGTTCTACCATTCCTAGACCGGCAAGGGAACTTGCTGTTCCAACAGGACAATGCACGTCCGCATGTATCCCGTGCCACCCAACGTGCTCTAGAAGGTGTAAGTCAACTACCCTGGCCAGCAAGATCTCCGGATCTGTCCCCCATTGAGCATGTTTGGGACTGGATGAAGCGTCGTCTTACGCGGTCTGCACGTCCAGCACGAACGCTGGTCCAACTGAGGCGCCAGGTGGAAATGGCATGGCAAGCCGTTCCACAGAACTACATCCAGCATCTCTACGATCGTCTCCATGGGAGAATAGCAGCCTGCATTGCTGCGAAAGGTGGATATACACTGTACTAGTGCCGACATTGTGCATGCTCTGTTGCCTGTGTCTATGTGCCTGTGGTTCTGTCAGTGTGATGTATCTGACCCCAGGAATGTGTCAATAAAGTTTCCCCTTCCTGGGACAATGAATTCACGGTGTTCTTATTTCAATTTCCAGGAGTGTAGTTTAACCTGAATTAACGGTATATTCCATTCTACCCATACAAACGGTAGCTTGTGGTTTATGCTAACCGATTTATAACGTGATAACTGACTAATTATTTACTATCACGTAGCATCCAAACATCGATAGAAATGTTAAACAGAAAAAATACACCATGTACGATTAATGTAATGGCCTCTACCGTTTCATTTCATTTTATGCATTATAAATTTAAGATTGGAGTGGCACACATACGTCTTACACAGAAGCGAGTTAGTTTGTATCTATTCTGCGCAATGCAAAGAGTTCTTACTAAGGAGGTTAGATTACGGAAAAAGGAAAAAAAGTGGTTCATGAATACAATCAGCTAAAAACGAACGAACTAATGATAGCTGAGATGTACTTCAGGAAGAACATCGCAAGTATCTTTTCGTAAGATCTATAAAATATTGTTCCACGAAGAAATTCGATTCGTAGCACAATCATGAGATGGTAGTTGCATTTACTTTTTCAGTTGTCAGCGATTCTCTCTTATAACACGGGCAGCTGTTGTAAAAAATATAGAAAGAAGATCTCCACCACATAGAACTATTGATTTTCCTGTCGTAAATGTTTACACATGAAGTGGCTAAAAAGTATCTTACACTAAGTTAGTCCGCAGCTCGTGGTCGTGCGGTAGCGTTCTCGCTTCCCATGCCCGGGTTACCGGGTTCGATTCCCGGCGGGGTCAGGGATTTTCTCTGCCTTATGATGACTGGGTGTTGTGTGATGTCCTTAGGTTAGTTAGGTTTAAGTAGTTCTAAGTTCTAGGGGACTGATGACCGTAGATGTTAAGTCCCATAGTGCTCAGAGCCATTACACTAAGTTACTATATAAGCATCCTTGCGCATGGAACCAACTCCCCGTTTCAGATTGCCTAATTAACGAATTCCAGGGGCAAAAAATTGATTTTCAATATTATATATAAATAATGACCGAATACAAAAACTTAAAATCTACTCAATAACGGGTGAAATGCTCAACATATTACTGCCAGTATTAGAGTTAAAACATTGTATTAAAACATTGTATACATCTCAAGTAGAATAACGCATAGCTTAGAAATAACTTGAATGTATTCAATCAGTAGTTGAGAAAAAGAGCAGTTGTTCACTTGCAAAATACTTTACACTTAATTTCAAACCTTTGAGAAGCTTTTTCTCTCTGTAACACACCACAAAATCATACGAGCGGAAAAGATTATCGCTTACTACATTGTCACTGTTCATGATGTAACATTACCGTATCAGGCATGACATTTCAATTTATTACTTCTTCGTTACCAACTGTATTCGGAACACATTTTTGAGATAATATCCACATATTGCACTGAATGTAGCTGCGACATTGTACGACATGATGTAATACTACCGTATCAGGCATGACGTTTTAATTTATTACTTCTTCGTTACCAACTGTATTCGGAACGCATTTTTGAGACAATATCCACATATTGGACTGAATGTAGCTGCGACATTGTACGACATGATGTAATACTACCGTATCAGGCATGACGTTTTAATTTATTACTTCTTCGTTACCAACTGTATTCGGAATGCATTTTTGAGACAATATCCACATATTGGACTGAATGTTGCTGCGACATTGTACGACATGATGTAATACTACCGTATCAGGCATGACGTTTTAATTTATTACTTCTTCGTTACCAACTGTATTCGGAACGCATTTTTGAGACAATATCCACATATTGGACTGAATGTAGCTGCGACATTGTACGACATGATGTAATACTACCGTATCAGGCATGACGTTTTAATTTATTACTTCTTCGTTACCAACTGTATTCGGAATGCATTTTTGAGACAATATCCACATATTGGACTGAATGTTGCTGCGACATTGTACGACATGATGTAATACTACCGTATCAGGCATGACGTTTTAATTTATTACTTCTTCGTTACCAACTGTATTCGGAATGCATTTTTGAGACAATATCCACATATTGGACTGAATGTTGCTGCGACATTGTACGACATGATGTAATACTACCGTATCAGGCATGACGTTTTAATTTATTACTTCTTCGTTACCAACTGTATTCGGAATGCATTTTTGAGACAATATCCACATATTGGACTGAATGTTGCTGCGACATTGTACGACATGATGTAATACTACCGTATCAGGCATGACGTTTTAATTTATTACTTCTTCGTTACCAACTGTATTCGGAACGCATTTTTGAGACAATATCCACATATTGGACTGAATGTAGCTGCGACATTGTACGACATGATGTAATACTACCGTATCAGGCATGACGTTTTAATTTATTACTTCTTCGTTACCAACTGTATTCGGAATGCATTTTTGAGACAATATCCACATATTGGACTGAATGTTGCTGCGACATTGTACGACATGATGTAATACTACCGTATCAGGCATGACGTTTTAATTTATTACTTCTTCGTTACCAACTGTATTCGGAATGCATTTTTGAGACAATATCCACATATTGGACTGAATGTTGCTGCGACATTGTACGACATGATGTAATACTACCGTATCAGGCATGACGTTTTAATTTATTACTTCTTCGTTACCAACTGTATTCGGAATGCATTTTTGAGACAATATCCACATATTGGACTGAATGTAGCTGCGACATTGTACGACATGATGTAATACTACCGTATCAGGCATGACGTTTTAATTTATTACTTCTTCGTTACCAACTGTATTCGGAATGCATTTTTGAGACAATATCCACATATTGGACTGAATGTTGCTGCGACATTGTACGACATGATGTAATACTACCGTATCAGGCATGACGTTTTAATTTATTACTTCTTCGTTACCAACTGTATTCGGAACGCATTTTTGAGACAATATCCACATATTGGACTGAATGTAGCTGCGACATTGTACGACATGATGTAATACTACCGTATCAGGCATGACGTTTTAATTTATTACTTCTTCGTTACCAACTGTATTCGGAATGCATTTTTGAGACAATATCCACATATTGGA
Organism: Schistocerca americana; assembly: GCF_021461395.2. Lineage (NCBI taxonomy): Eukaryota > Metazoa > Arthropoda > Insecta > Orthoptera > Acrididae > Schistocerca > Schistocerca americana. The sequence continues at coordinate 48,095,687 of NC_060120.1, forward strand.
CTGAATGTAGCTGCGACATTGTACGACATGATGTAATACTACCGTATCAGGCATGACGTTTTAATTTATTACTTATTCGTTACCAACTGTATTCGGAACGCATTTTTGGACAATATCCACATATTGGACTGAATGTAGCTGCGACATTGTACGACACGCAGTTAAGGAGATACGACATCAAACATTTAGATGCGTAAAAAACTAGTTCTTGCTAAAAACGGAGCGCAGATCACTCATAATATACTCATGACGAGAACACTTGGTGACTTCCAGCAAATCTTAAACATTATTTCGAAACCTTTTTGAAACTTTTCCACTTGCACGTTTAGCATCAAATACGCTGACGCAAGAAATACTCACAACACCAAGAAGAAGTTGTGCTACGTAAAAGAAAGTTGGGAGGCGCGTTTCTACATCGGAAAAACTATTCGAATTTCGCGCCAATCTCATAAGAGTAGAACAAATAGTGCCACTGTGAGGATGCAAATCATGTTTGCGTTAAATATACTCTGTAACGGTCTTGAGCGTTTGTTACCTTTGAGATTGGACGTGGTGATCTGATCTTAGTCAAGAATGCCTTTAAGGCGACAAAGACGCTGTTATCAATACCTCACAAAGTTTGATCGAGGTTATGTAATAGGGCTACGATAAGCTGGATGTTTCTTCTGCGATACTGCTGAAAAACTTGGTAGGAATGTAGCCACTGTCCATAATTACAAGCAGCAGTGGTGATGAGAATGTACTCTCGCAAGAAGACCAGGGTCCAGACGACCGACATGGAAGACCATCGTGATCGTACTGTGGCTCCGGCGAATCGTACTACATCTACAGCAGCAATATAAACAGCAGTTGGTACCACAGCGACACAAAGAATTACTACAAATCGGTTAATTCAAGTACATCTGCGAGACAATCGCACCGAAACACTGACCACAAACCACCCTCATCTGCGACTTCAGTGTTGTCAAGCGAGAGCTCATTGGAAGGCAGGGTGGAGGTCCGTTACGTTTCCTGATGAAAGCTGGTTTCCCTTCTGTGCCAGTGATGGTCGTGTGTTCGTCAGGAGGAGGCCAGTCAGCTTGCAAGATACGCTGGAATTATTCCTGGAGTACTCTCGTATTTATCCCACAAACCCTGACTGCAAAGTCTTACGTCAGTCTCGTGATTCGATATGTTGTGCTGCTATTCATGAACAGAATTCCAGGTAATGTTTTCCAACAGGATAACGCTTGTCAGCACACCGATGTTGAATAAGCTCTACAGAGAATCGACACGCTGTCTTGGCCTGCTAGGTCACCAAATCGTCTCCAGTCGAGCACGTAGAGGACGTCACTGGGCGCCAACTCGAGTGTCATCCGCAACCAGCAATAACGTTCCTAAATTGACTGATCAAGTGTAACAGGCATGAACGCCATCCAGCACATGTTCAACACAATGCATGGTGGTTTGAATGCTTGCATTCAACGTTCTAAGGGTTACACGGGTTTTTAATCTACTAGCATTTATGTTTGCAATGTCTTATCTCGTGCTTACGTTAACCTGTGATCTTGCAATCTGGTTAATCACTTAAATATGTTATTTAGACAAATGTATACCAAAAATTTCATTACTCTACGTTAATTAATTTTAGGTGCTGGGAATTTTTCCGTCAGTGTACTTAACACAATGACATATTTCTAAATCAATTAGACGTCTAAACCTGTTTTGTGGAAGGGAATTCAATTTATTGAAAAACCGGGATTTTACGGATTGGTTAGCAGCTTTTTGATACATTTCACGTTGATCACAAAGAGCTCCTGCGAAAATGAGAGAACTCCGTAACGTAGAACTGAAATTAGTGGTCAACACTGTTCTCATCTTTCGAGTTTTTCTCTTTTATATTATGTCAGTTCATGAGAGGTCATCAGACAAATTTTACAAAGGAATCATACACATGTCTTATAATATTTTACAGTTTTTTTCCATAACAGTCATTTCTTACAGAAACATCGAGCTTAGAACACACTCAGTATGATAGCTGACCGGACTGTTCTGAAGTTTATATACAGGAGTTTGTAATTATGCTTGGTGCAACTGACAGTAGGAGTTACGTAAACTCCTGTGGATGGTTAAGAGCTATCAACAGTATCTTGGCGCAATATCGTGAGATCACTTGAAAAATTACTAAGGACTGTAAACTGTACAAGTAGGTTACACCACAGGTTACACCAGCATGTGAGTTTAAGAATGGGCAGCTAAAAAAGGGATGATGTAATAACCCACTGCAATGAGAAAGTAAATGCGTCAGTGAGGTTTCATGTAAAACATTCACGGACACCTTTCTGACACGAAGAGGTATAAATATCTCGGTCAAAAATGCGCAAGGGAACCCCAGCATACAGTTGCTTTCTTCGTGTAGTTAGGTGTTTTCCGATCGTGGGGTAACGTGACAGACTTACAGTCTGCATCTACATATACATCTACATCATACTCTTCAAGCCACCTAATGGTGTGAGGTGGATGGTAGTTTCGGTACCACTATCTGATCCCTCCAACCCTGTTCCACTCGCAAATAGGGCGTGGGAAGAATGATTGTCGGTATGCCTCTGTATTGGCTCTAATTTATCGAATTTTCTCCTCGTGGTCAGTACGCGAGATGTATGTGGGGGGAAGTAACATGTTGTCCGACTCCTCCTGAAAAGTGCTGTCCCGAAATGTCAACAGTAAATCTCTCCGTGATGCACGTTTCTTTAGCATCTCTGTAACGCTCTCTTGCCAGCTAAACGATCCCGTGACCAAACGCGCCGTTCTTTGTTGGATCTCCTCTATCAGTCCTACCTGATAGGGATCTTAGATAGTTGAACAATACTCAAGAATCGGGCGAACAAGCGCCTTATAAGCCACTTCTTCCGTGGATGAGTTACATTTCCTTAAGATTCTTCCAATGAATCTCAGCCGGGTGTCTGCTTTTGCCACTATCTGTTTTATGTGGTAATTCCACTTAAGGTCGCTCTGGATAGTTACGCCTAGATATTTTACGGCAGACATTGTCTCCAGCTGTTTGTCATCAATAGTGTAGCTGTACAGTATTGGATTTTTTCCCCTATGTATGCGCAATATGTTACATTTATGTACGTTCACGGTCAACTGCCAGAGCCTGCATAATTGATAAATTTTCGACAGGACCTTCTGCAAATTCTTACTATCTTCTGGCGTTGCTACTTTGGTAGAGGCAACTGCATCGTCTGTGAGTAGCCTTTTAGAGCATCTGACGCTTTCTACTAGATCATTTATCTGCTTCTTCTTTTCCTTCAGCGTTTGTCCCTCTCGTGCTTGTGGGGTCCGCTGCATGAGTCTGTTCTCTCCATTTCGCTCTATGACGGGCTGCGAGTGGGTGGATGTTCACGCATTTAAGGTCTTTGTGGATCGTATCAGCCCGACGTTGCATAGGTCTTCCTTTGGGTCTTCAAGTATGTAACCCGCCTTGGCAATAGAGCCATCACCGGCCCGTAAAACATGAGGAAACTATCGAAGACGACTCTAAAATGTTCAAATGTGTGTGAATCTTATGGGACTTAACTGCTAAGGTCATCAGTCGCTAACCTTACACACTACTTAATCTAAATTATCCTAAGGACAAACACACACACCCATGCCCGAGGGAGGACTCGAACCTCCGCCGGGACCAGCTGCACAGGCCACGATCGTAGCGCCTCCGCCGGCCGAGGTAGCCGAGCGGTTTTATGCGCTACAGTCTGGAACCTTGCGTCCGCTACGGTCGCAGGTTCGAATCCTGCCACGGGCATGGATGTGTGTGATGTCCTTAGGTTAGTTAGGTTTAAGTAGTTCTAAGTTCTAGGGAACTGATGACCTCAGAAGTTAAGTCCCATAGTGCTCAGAGCAATTTGAACCATTTTGTAGCGCCCTAGACCACTCGGCTAATCCCGCGCACAAGACGATTCTCACGCATCTTGTCTTGGATCTTTGCAAACATAACTGTTTCCTAATGCTGTCACTGGAAACGTGATGTAAGGTTGTGAGGCTTGCTGTCCACCTTAGCATCTTCGTTTCCATTTCACTAACGCGGCGTTCTGTCTCAACTGTAGTCGGCCATCACTCACAACCATACAAGCCGACTGGTCGGATGACAGTGCGATAGATTGTTGATTTTAAATTGTCTTTCATCCTGCATATGACTCTGGTTGCTGTTCGCCGCTTCATCCAGGCTGCCTGAGTTCTGGTGTTGACCTCTTCGGTCATGTTATATGTATTGTAAACAGCAACGGTCCTATCACTAAAAATGGTTGGCTCTGAGCACTATGCGACTTAACTTCTGAGGTCATCAGTCGCCTAGAACTTAGAACTAATTAAACCGAACTAACGTAAGGACATCACACACATCCATGCCCGAGGCAGGATTCGAACGTGCGACCGTAGCGGTCGCGCGGTCGCAGACTGTAGCGCCTAGGACAGCTCGGCCACCCCGGCCGGCGGTCCTATCACACGTCCTTGTTATACTCCGGATATTACCCTTACATCTGTCGATTTAGTTCCGTTAATAGCGACATGTTTAGTTCTATCTGCAAGAAAGTCTTGAGTAAAACAAGTTAGTAAACACTATATTATGAATTGTTCCTTAATGTCAGATTTAAATTAACTGTTAATTAATTTAATTTAGCCGTGGGTGTACGCCAAAAACTATATATCACAAGATGCTGCGCAATTCTGTCATGTCTGGAGTGGATGTACGATTTCACCAGCTTTAAGGCTTTGCATTTGAACCTACCATGCACTCGCTGTCTATTCTTGTTTCTCTGCACTGCGTGTGTGCGTGTGCTTGTTTCATTGAGTGTGGTGGTCCGTGGTGCGTTTGTTTAGCTGTTGCCGTCGTAACAATTCTCTCGAGAAGACGGGAACGTAAACAGACGAAGACGGGAAAAGACTAAATGTCTGGCGGCCAGTACGAAGTGTACTGACAAGTCTCACAAACTATCAGAGAGTCTTCAGGCCCCCTAACAATAATAACGGGACCGCTGGTGGCGAGGAGGGAATGCGTTGTGCGCATGCTCCTCGAACGCTGCGGCGGCTCGGCGGGGCGCAACTCGCAGTGTGTCGGCAGTTCGGCGGCGGCCCGCGGAAAGTCTCGCGTCGATCCCGGAAACCGCGCCGGTTCCCACAGAGGGGGCCCTCCGGAGCGCCCGGTGTCCCGCGGGTCAGCCGCAGGACCACCTGTGCTGCGCACTGCCGCCCTGAACAGGAGTGAATGGTACAGTATTTCAGTCAAGTTCTCATTCCTCGTATGCTACACCAGCTGTAACGTAATATAGTAGGTACTTACAAGGTGAAGCGCGTAAAAATTAAAGCACTCCGTCGTCAGGCCACAAGTGGCCCATCGGGACCATCCGACCGCCGTGTCATCCTCAGTTGAGGATGCGGATAGGAGGGGCGTGTGGTCAGCACACCGCTCTACATCTACATCTACATCTACATCTACATAATTACTCTGCAATTCACATTTAAGTGCTTGGCGGAGGGTTCATCGAACCACAAACATTCTATCTCTCTACAATTCCACTCCCGAACAGCGCGCGGGAAAAACGAACACCTAAACTTTTCTGTTCGAGCTCTGATTTCTCTTATTTTGTCTTGATGATCATTCCTACCTATGTATGTTGGGCTCAACAGAATATTTTCGCATTCAGAAGAGATAGTTGGTGACTGACATTTCGTAAATAGATCTCGCCGCGACGAAAAACGTCTTTGCTTTAATGACTAGCTTCCCAACTCGCATATCATATCTGCTACAATCTGTCCCCTATTACATCTACATCTACATCTACATCTATACTCCGCGAGCCACCTTACGGTGTGTGGCGGAGGGTACTTATTGTACCACTATCTGATCCCCCCTTCCCTGTTCCATTCACGAATTGTGCGTGGGAAGAACGACTGCTTGTAAGTCTCCGTATTTGCTCTAATTTCTCGGATCTTTTCGTTGTGATCATTACGCGAGATATATGTGGGCGGTAGTAATATGTTGCCCATCTCTTCCCGGAATGTGCTCTCTCGTAATTTCGATAATAAACCTCTCCGTATTGCGTAACGCCTTTCTTGAAGTGTCCACCACTGGAGCTTGTTCAGCATCTCTGTAACGCTCTCGCGCTGACTAAATGTCCCCATGACGAATCGCGCTGCTTTTCGCTGGATCATGTCTATCTCTTCTATTAATCCAACCTGGTAAGGGTCCCATACTGATGAGCAATACTCAAGAATCGGACGAACAAGCGTTTTGTAAGCTACTTCTTTCGTCGATGAGTCACATTTTCTTAGAATTCTTCCTATGAATCTCAACCTGGCGCCTGCTTTTCCCACTATTTGTTTTATGTGATCATTCCACTTCAGATCGCTCCGGATAGTAACTCCTAAGTATTTTACGGTCGTTACCGCTTCCAATGATTTACCACCTATGGCATAATCGTACTGGAATGGATTTCTGCCCCTATGTATGCGCATTATATTACATTTATCTACGTTTAGGGAAAGCTGCCAGCTGTCGCACCATGCATTAATCCTCTGCAGGTCCTCCTGGAGTACGTACGAGTCTTCTGATGTTGCTACTTTCTTGTAGACAACCGTGTCATCTGCTAATAGCCTCACGGAGCTACCGATGTTGTCAACTAAGTCATTTATGTATATTGTAAACAATAAAGGTCCTATCACGCTTCCCTGCGGTACTCCCGAAATTACCTCTACATCTGCAGATTTTGAACCGTTAAGAATGACATGTTGTGTTCTTTCTTCTAGGAAATCCTGAATCCAATCACAAACCTGGTCCGATATTCCGTAAGCTCGTATTTTTTTCACTAAACGTAAGTGCGGAACCGTATCAAATGCCTTCCTGAAGTCCAGGAATACGGCATCAATCTGCTCGCCAGTGTCTACGGCACTGTGAATTTCTTGGGCAAATAGGGCGAGCTGAGTTTCACATGATCTCTGTTTGCGGAATCCATGTTGGTTATGATGAAGGAGATTTGTATTATCTAAGAACGTCATAATACGAGAACACAAAACATGTTCCATTATTCTACAACAGATTGACGTAAGCGAAATAGGCCTATAATTATTCGCATCTGATTTATGACCCTTCTTGAAAATGGGAACGACCTGCGCTTTCTTCCAGTCGCTAGGTACTTTACGTTCTTCCAGCGATCTACGATAAATTGCTGATAGAAAGGGGGCAAGTTCTTTAGCATAATCACTGTAGAATCTTAAGGGTATCTCGTCTGATCCGGATGCTTTTCCGCTACTAAGTGAAAGCAGTTGTTTTTCAATTCCGATATCGTTTATTTCAATATTTTCCATTTTGGCGTCCGTGCGACGGCTGAAGTCAGGGACCGTGTTACGATTTTCCGCAGTGAAACAGTTTCGGAACACTGAATTCAGTATTTCTGCCTTTCTTCGGTCGTTCTCTGTTTCGGTGCCATCGTGGTCAACGAGTGACTGAATAGGGGATTTAGATCCGCTTACCGATTTTACATATGACCAAAACTTTTTAGGGTTCTTGTTTAGATTGTTTGCCAATGTTTTATGTTCGAATTCGTTGAATGCTTCTCTCATTGCTCTCTTTACGCTCTTTTTCGCTTCGTTCAGCTTTTCCTTATCAGCTATGATTCGACTACTCTTAAACCTATGATGAAGCTTTCTTTGTTTCCGTAGTACCTTTCGTACATGATTGTTATACCACGGTGGATCTTTCCCCTCGCTTTGGACCTTAGTCGGTACGAACTTATCTAAGGCGTACTGGACGATGTTTCTGAATTTTTTCCATTTTTGTTCCACATCCTCTTCCTCAGAAATGAACGTTTGATGGTGGTCACTCAGATATTCTGCGATTTGTGCCCTATCACTCTTGTTAAGCAAATATATTTTCCTTCCTTTCTTGGCATTTCTTATTACACTTGTAGTCATTGATGCAACCACTGACTTATGATCACTGATACCCTCTTCTACATTCACGGAGTCGATAATACAAAACGAGCTGCCCTTTTTTGTACCCTTTCGATGTCCTCCGTCAATCCCACCTGGTAAGGATCACACACCGTGCAGCAATATTCTAACACAGGACGAACAAGTGTAGTGTCAGCTGTCTCTATAGTGGACTTGTTGCATCTTCTAAGTGTCCTGCCAATGAAACGCAACCTTTGGCTCGCCTTCCCCACAATATTTTCTATGTGGTCTTTCCAACTGAAGTTGTTCGTAATTTTAACACCCAGGTACTTAGTCGAATTGACAGCCTTGAGAATTGTACTATTCATCGAGTAATCGAATTCCAACGGGTTTCTTTTGGAACTCATGTGGATCACCTCAGTCTTTTCGTTATTTAGCGTCAACTGCCACCTGCCACACCATACAGCAATCTCTTCTAAATCGCTTTGCAAGTGATACTGGTCTACGTATGACCCGCTCTCCCGGTCGTTACGATGGTTTTCTTTGACCGGAGCCGTTATTATTCGGTCAGGTAGCTCCTCCGTTGGAATCACGAGGCTGAGTGCATCCAGAAAAAAGGCAGCTGCTCATGGCGTCCCGGATGGTCACCGATCCAAGTGCCGGCCACGCTCCACAGCGCTTAACCTTGGCGATCTGACGGGAACCGGCGTATCCACTGCGGCAAGGCCGTTGCCAGCATAAAAGTTAGCTTCCCTTTTATTACGTTAACAGTTCACGATACGGTTTCGGCCAATGATAGCAGACAGAGCGGCATGGAATTTTCTTGTATGATTAAGTATTCCTAATTCATTGACGGTCCTCCTCCGTAGCTGAGTGGTAGGCCCGGCTGACTGTCATGTGGAGAAGCAGGTACTGTCACGGTTTTGTCCTTGGAGGGAGGAGTAGAACACCGTACACTCAGCCTTGTGATGTCGTTTGAGGAGCTGCTTCTTAGAGCAGAAGTGCCTCCAGATCGGAAAAACTGATATAGGCCGGGAGGGCCGTGCGCTGACCTCACACCTCTCCATATCGCACGAAATGACGCCATTGGCTGATCACCCGGAGGTCAGTACGCACCGATGCACTCGATACGGCCTGAAGACAAAGTTTACGTTCTTTTGTACCTCTTTTATCAACCGAGATACTGAAACTTGCTTTTTGTGTTATTTTAATGAAAGGATGTATCCTTATAACTACACTCGAATGCCCTTCAAAATACCGCTTGCCAACATCGGCGTTGAAACGTATGGCGAAATTTCAAAGGAATTTGTTAAAACTGAAGCAGTGTAAATCCCGCCAGCTGGTGGTTTTGTCCTAGGCTCTGTGTACCAAGCCTTGCCACTATTACTTGTTTCCACAAAAACCATTCACTACCGTGTAAGTAGTGGGTACACATATATGAAATCAGGTAATCCCCTTCTGTTAGGCTAGAAATAACATTTAAAACAATAGTTGCTTAATCCGTACAGCTTTTTTTAACTGAGACAGCCGGCCAGAGTGGCCGAGCGGTTCTAGGCGCTTCAGTCTGGAACCGTGCGACCGCTATGGCCGCAGGTTCGAATCCTGCCTCGGGTATGGATGTGTGTGTGATGTCCTTAGGTTAGTTGGGTTTAAGTAGTTCTAAGTTCTAGGGGACTGATGACCTCAGAAGTTAAGTCCAATAGTGCTTAGAGCCACCTGAACCATTTTTAACTGAGTCATTCTTCTGAGTGATTTGATGCGGCCAATTACAAATTCCTCCCCTGTGAAATTATCGCAGACCATCACTTGCAAATTAGTCCGCAGATCTCTGTCTAGTGACTATCGTTGCTGGCTCTGGATCACGGGGTCCCGGGTTCGATTCCCGACCGCCGTGGGAAATTTTTCTGCCCGGAGACTGGGTGTTTGTGTTGTCCTCATCATTGCATCGTCAACATAATTCGTGACAAAGGGTAGATTGGACTGTGTAAAAATTGAGACTTTGTACGGGCACTGATGACCGAGCAGTTGAGCGCCCTGTAAACCAAACATCATCGCTTGCTTATTGTCTCCTCAGTTATTTGTACCGTGCATTTCAATTTCTGTCTTCGTCTACAGTTTTTACCCTCTACAGCTCCCTCTGGTACCATTGTAGTTACTTCCTGATTTCCTTAAAGATGTCACGTCATCCTGTCATCTTGTCAGTGTTCCCCACAAGCTCCTTTTTAAGTCGATCTACAGAGAACATCTTTATTCGTTACCTTATCAGCTCACCTATTTGTGCAAACATTCTTCTGCAACAATACAACTGGAACACCTCTACGGTTTTCGGTTCCTAAATATCTGCAACATTTCGCTGCCCTGTCAGCAACTGTATAAATATTAATTTTAATTTCAATAATCAACATCCTCAGTTACACCATTTACCTAGAATTTACCTAGGTTTCAGCCAGACTCATCTGAGATAAGTTTTAAAGTCTGACGATAATTTATGGATCTGTAGTTTTATTTTGACGATGTCCACTATGGACAAACGGTAGTTACTGTTATTCTGAAGAAGGCTGGGTTATCTCGACTGAAACGTAGGTAAATTCCAGGTAAACGGTGCAGCTGAGGCTGTTGATTATTAAAATTAAAATTAATAAGTTTTCTGTTCCGATTTTTCCGCAGTCCTTGAACCAGTGCCATACAGTACTGTGCGGCAAATGAACATTCTGAGCAGTCTCAGAAAATTCGTCCTCAAATCTCTTGGCCACGAATACCCTTTCCGCATCTGCTAATCAGTTTTTTATGACTTCATTGCTTATACAAAATGCGCTACTTCTCATTAAAGACAGCAAATTTACTTAATCTATTTTGTGACGACCATCTTTCGTGTTACGTTTCTTGCTGTTCTCATTTCTGCTACCACTCTCATTAAATGTTGAGTCCCATAGTGCTCTGAGCCATTTGAGCCAACTCTCATTAGTTTCGTCTGCCTTCGCTTTTCTCTCAAACCATATACTGTACTCGTTAACTGGTCATTCCATTCACAGATCACTTCACTGAAGATAGTAATGACATCAGCCAATCTTATCACTGATAAACTTTCATCTTTAATGTTATACCGGCTCTCAAACGTTCCTTTTATTTCCGTCATTGCTTCTTCGGCATATAGGTTGAACATTAGGGGTGAAAGACTGCATCCTTGTCGTACAGCCTTCTTAATTCAAGCATTTCCAATCTTACTGTACCTTGTTGGTACTCGTAGATATTTCTTGTCTATCCCTGTAAATGTATCGTGGAAAGTAGGGCTAATAATCCGTAAGTTTTATAGTAGCGTAGGCGTGCTTTTTTTGCTGTTTATAACGAGAGGTCTTGGCAAGAGATACCCGCCTGGCCGAGTCCACACTGCAACATCCGGGACCTGTTACTTTTCCTGTCAGCTTAGGTACATTTATCGGGTAGGTTTTCGAAACTTTTTGCTTCAACATTAAGGAACGTTTTAGCAATGTTGTTGTCTTTTCTGGACGTTTAGAAAGCAGTAAATTTTATTGTCTTTAAAACAAAAACACATTTCCTTTAGTATCTCGTTTGATATAGACGTGGTAGCACCATGAAAATAACAAAATTTCGCGTCTATTATTATTTGCTGAACGCCCCATTTAGGTTGTTTGTAGGAAAGTTAAACTCATTTCCCGAGTGGAGAGAGATAACCAGGCTAAACCAGCTGATTTTTCCGTTGGGGAATGCCCAGGGTGGGCAGGTTGCAGTGGCACGCTAAATAGAACTCTGTATCATAATATCTTTATAAGGAAACACTGTGCTCTTTTTCTCTTTCGTATAAATAAATGTTCCTGTTGGTATTAAATCGAGCTGCGCGTATTATATACTTGGAGTTAAACGGAACGGCATCTACAATCACGCTACACGACGGTGATAGTGCTGATCCCATTATGTTAAAGACGAAGTAAAATCCTGAAGGTGGCAGTACTTCGTCTGTCTCTATAACTGTGACTCAAAATGTCGCTTGTCAGCACTAACGTCTTTGGACTGTAGTTTATAATATCGATTACCCGTGTAAGTCAGTAGCTCACTTGATTGTGGAACGATCATACGACATATGTAACAGTCCCAAAGTGTGCCGTGAAAAACCACCATAATTTTAATACTGATTTACAATACCGATAAACATTCATCTCCTATTCTGTAAACTTCATGGCCTAACACTTAAATTGGCTTTTTCAATAACCATCGTCAGTTTGGATAAACGTAGCGTGCTCGAAAATTATTCACTGCCATGACTGTCAAGTGCCAAAACGTGTGCTCCCTGTACATGGCGATAACAAAAGCAAGCAAAGCTTTGTGCCTTCAGTTGCATACATTTTCTTTGCAGGTGAAAGCTTGTGTTGAATTACGTCAACTGTTTACAATTAGCCAAAAGAGTGTAATCTCCAGTATCAATTAGCCAAGCAAACGACTAACCAGCTAAGCGCTTTATAATGCCTTACAGAAGCCGTCTGGAAACATTAGCTCCTCAAAGAAGTCCACATCCTCTAGCCTTCACTTATAGACCAATTCAGCTAAATTGCAATATTTTACAGTTGTTCTTTAGATAGCATACAGAGTTCTGTTAAGTATCATCAACTTCGAACGTGCAACCAGCCTTCGGTGCATAATGGCAACGACATATTAATCAAACAGAAGTAAGACGCATCGAATTAGTGAGTGTGTGCAAATAAAATGGTGACCGTATCACGTACTTTTGACATTACAAGTTATTAACATTCGTAATTACCAAACTCTTTGGTACACAGAGTACGCGAAAGAACTTGCCCCCCTTCTTGCAGCGGTGTACCGTAGATCTCTAGAAGAGCGAAGCGTTCCAAAGGATTGGAAAAGTGCGCAGGTCATCCCCGTTTTCAAGAAGGGACGTCGAACAGATGTGCAGAACTATAGACCTATATCTCTAACGTCGATCAGTTGTAGAATTCTGGAACACGTATTATGTTCGAGTATAATGACTTTCCAGGAGACTAGATATCTACTCTGTAGGAATCAGCATGGGTTTCGAAAAAGACGGTCGTGTGAAACCCAGCTCGCGCTATTCGTCCACGAGACTCAGAGGGCCATAGACACGGGTTCACAGGTAGATGCCGTGTTTCTTGACTTCCGCAAGGCGTTCGATACAGTTCCCCACAGTCGTTTAATGAACAAAGTAAGAGCTTATGGGCTATCAGACCAATTGTGTGATTGGATTGAAGAGTTCCTAGATAACGGAACGCAGCATGTCATTCTCAATGGAGAGAAGTCTTCCGAAGTAAGAGTGATTTCAGATGTGCCACAGGGGAGTGTCATGGGACCTTTGCTGTACACAATATACATAAATGACCTGGTGGATGACATCGGAAGTTCACTGAGGCTTTTTGCAGATGATGCTGTGGTGTATCGAGAGGTTGTAACAATGGAAAATTGTACTGAAATGCAGGAGGATCTGCAGCGAATTGACGGATGATGCAGGGAATGGCAATTGAATCTCAATGTAGACAAGTGTAATGTGCTGCGAATACATAGAAAGATAGATCCCTTATCATTTAGCTACAAAATAGCAGGTCAGCAACTGGAAGCAGTTAATTCCATAAATTTTCTTGGAGTACGCTATAGGAGTGATTTAAAATGGAATGATCATATAAAGTTGATCGTCGGTAAAGCAGATGCAAGACTGAGATTCATTGGAAGAATCCTAAGGAAATGCAATCCAAAAACAAAGGAAGTAGGTTACAGTACGCTTGTTCGCCCACTGCTTGAATACTGCTCAGCGGTGTGGGATCCGTACGAGATAGCGTTGATGGAAGAGATAGAGAAGATCCAACGGAGAGCAGCGCGCTTCGTTACAGGATCATTTAGTAATCGCGAAAGCGTTCCGGAAATGATAGATAAACTCCAGTGGAAGACTCTGCAGGAGAGACGCTCAATAGCTCGGTACGGGCTTTTGTTAAAGTTTCGAGAACATACCTTCACCGAAGAGTCCAGCAGTATCTTGCTCCCTCCTACGTATGTCTCCCGAAGAGACCATGAGGATAAAATCAGAGAGATTAGAGCCCACGCAGAAGCATACAGACAATCCTTCTTTCCACGAACAATACGAGACTGGAATAGAAGGGAGAACCGATAGAGGTACTCAGGGTACCCTCCGCCACACACCGTCAGGTGGCTTGCGGAGTATGGATGTAGATGTAGATGTAGAAATCTCGCTGTTAAGTCATGCCTGAATTTTCTACTTTATGATTTACAACATTTATGTGCTCCGTATGGCAATAACACACGCGATAAATATCTACCACTATGAAGTAGATGTATAGCGACCACACATTCTCCGAAGTTGTATATAGCCATTTCTGTATACAACTATTTCTAGTTTTTACGGCCGTATGTTTTTTACTCGGAACATGTTTCAGTAAACATGTTTACAGTAAAAAAAAAAAAAAGAAAGGAACAACTGAAACGAAACGTTCACGAGCAGAGATCTGTCTAGAGTGCTTTGTAGAACGGAACTTCGCAACAAGTTGTAACGGTCTAGTTACATGTTTCTTGTTCCATGCTGAAATGTTTAACTCAACTGCATGGATAGGAAAACATGTATTTCAAGCTGTTGTTGAGTGATGGAAGAGTGGCGACAGGGAAAAATCAGTTTATTAATAATTTTGAAAAATCGGTTTACAGTTACCGGCAATGAAAGGTCTGAGCTCCCAACAAGCTTTCTTGTTCCAGAGAGCGCAGTTGACTGAAGACTGAAGTCAAAGCATTAGAGCCACGGAATACTGGTGTAAATGGCACAGATTCCACAACTAGCCGTTGTCTCACAGAAACAAGACAAATAAGACATTCTATCACACAGTCTCTGCGTTGTATTCGTTCTAGACTGCTCCCGGCCACGGCTGCTGCAGTTACCGTTAGTACCAACACGACCAGTAGGATATTTACCACTACGATGTGTAGTGGCTGTGATGCTATTAAGAGACTATATTCTGTACTCTTCGGAGTAGTCCATCGTTTCCCTTACGAAAATAACAAATGTGAACGTCTGAGATTATATATTTTTCGGTAGTTTTGTGCAGTGTAAAGTTCTTTAAAATTTCTGCGTGAAGCTGAGATAATAATTTATTCTTCGAAGTTTTGAGACACCCATAGGGAATATTATGGCTACAGTCAGATGCGAATTCTAGAGTCCCAATCATGATTTTTCTATTAGTTACTTCGTTTCCCCAAGGGTTCTTTGTCAGGCTCCGATTGGTGATGTGTCACCGAGTACAACTGTAAGATATTTAGAAATTTAGAGCTAGAGATAGAAGGCAAAGCTTCAATAACATTTCAATTCGGCCTCAGATTCATGCTCTAGAAAAGGAGTCCCTATTGGACCGAGGCAGCGTAGTGGTTAGAGTACTGGATTTTCACTTCAGGGGACAGCAGTTCACGTCCCTGTCGGGCATCCAGATTTAGGTTGTTCGTGATTTGCTAAACACCGGGACTCTCTTCATAAAATGGCCAATATTTTAGCCCATTCTTGCGCTTCGTCCTTCTTCTGGTCGTCAACGGAATTTTAAACTTCAATCTTCTTCCTTTCTTCTGGTAAAATGAAGCCTGAGACAATTATTTTTCGTAACACGTTATTCATGGAAGCTTACCGATCCATTTGGAAACCTGGTCATCCAAAGATGGGCATTTCGTTTTGTATTATAGCGAAATAGGCGAGAAAGTCTCACGAATATGGTAAGTGAGTTGGGTTGGCAATCATTAAAACAAAGGTCTTTTCGTTACGGCGAGACCTTTCCGCGAAATTTCAGTCACCAACATTCTCCTCAGAATCCAAAAACATTTTATTAGGAATACATGGACATCATAATAAAATAACAGAAATCAGCGCTCGCACGGAAGTGTTCTTTTTCCTAAGCACTGTTAGTGTGTGGAACGCTAGAGAAATATATTAAAAGTATTTCAATGAACTTTCTGCCTGCCACTCAAGTGTAATGGAGAATACTCATGTAGATGTATGTGTAAATCAAACGTAAATTTCTACTTGATTTGAAGCTATGCTCCTGAACTGTTGATTGCGCAAAACATTTAATGTGGCGTTGCTGCATCGCATAACCTTGTGACAGGTGCGTATGTAGTGACCATTATTGTGTGACATTAAGGTGTAGCTGCTACCGCAACGCATGGAGTGTTAAAAATTTCTGTAGTCTGAGGACATGGGATCTCAAATGGCTCTGATCAGTATGGGACTTAACATCTGAGGTCATCAGTCCCCTAGAACTTAGAACTACTTAAACCTAACTAACCTAAGGACATCACACACATCCATGCCCGAGGCAGGATTCGAACCTGCGACCGTAGCTGTGGCGCGGTTCCAGACTGTAGCGCCTAGAACAGCTCGGCCACACCGGACGGCCATGGGATCTGCTCCTTCTTGTTGGATAAGTGAAAAACAAAGGCAGTTTTATGCCTGGATACGGCCCTGTCTCTTTTGCTACATGTAGCTTCACTACAGGTAGATGTTAAGTGTGGTGGGTGACCTCGTAACGATTCAAAAGCTACATAAAAATTTTCAAATGTGTGTGAAATCTTATGGGACTTAACTGCTAAGGTCATCAGTCCATAAGCTTACACACTAATTAACCCAAATTATCCTAAGGACAAACACACACACACCCATGCCCCAGGGAGGACTCGAACCTCCGCAGCGACCAGCCGCACAGTCCATGACAGCACAACAGCTACATAAGTTAATTCCATAAAGAGAACTGTTTTAATGTCCGTGTACTTTCTGAGCACCTGCAGATGTCTAATCCTTGTCCAACTGGTCTAAGACGCAAAACCTTTTGGGTTATCTATACATTTCAACTGAGTACGTTCTAGATTGCAGCAACCAGAGCAATCTGATCAGCAAATTACTTTTTTTCGTGTCTGAATCGTAAACTTGGTACTAGGATGTCAGCCATCATTTGATCAAGATATTGTTGGAAACCTATACTCCCATATGGTGGGATCACTGTGGCAACGTAACGAAAGCAGGGAACCGAATGGGGGTGGGAGGTGGAGGGGTGGGGGGCGGGAGGGTTAAGAGGAACCGAGTATAAAGCTCATTCTTCGCAACGCTAAATGGAATGAATTACCTGCAGTTGGGTGTGGAAGAAAGAACACACAGCCATTTCGTCGGATTTTACGGTGTGCAAAAATCAGTCGAGAAAGCAGGCCGAGCCGGCCGAGGTGGTCGAGCGGTTCTAGGCGCTACAGTCTGGAACCGAGCGACCGCTACGGTCGCAGGTTCGAATCCTGTCTCGGGCATGGGTGTGTGTGATGTCCTTAGGCTAGTTAGGTTTAGGTAGTTCTAAGTTCTAGGGAACTGATGACCTCAGATGTTAAGCCCCATAGTGCTCAGAGCCATTTGAACCAAAGCAGGCCGACAGGGACTTCAATGAACATACACAGCAATACTGGACACAGTTTAGACTGAACCAATAGTACATTGTTTCTTTATAACGACGAAGCTGAGAGAAGTACAACTGGATGCTCCTAGCTATCTAATATGGTTAAGCCCCATAGTGCTCAGAGCCATTTGAACCAAAGCAGGCCGACACGGACTTCAATGAACATACGCAGCAATACTGGACACAGTTTAGACGGAACCAATAGTACATTGTTTCTTTATAACGACGAAGCTGAGAGAAGTACAACTGGATGCTCCTAGCTATCTAATATGGTTGTATATTCAGACAGCCGTTTTGTGGTAGAAACAATGGCGGCAAAAGTTATGTCTGTCCTGCATTTTAATCATGTAGTGGTGTATGGTGTTCATCGGGAATGGGTCTCTTTCCCCACATTGTCAGATAAGCCGTAATTATTTATATCTCCACAGTTTTGCGCTTTAACGATTTCATTAAAATTCTAATATGGCCAGGCAGAATACATAAATTATATAGCTTCTACGTGGCGTCGCAGTGGCATCTGTCCACAATTACAGCCACCAGAAACAACCACCGTAGCTGTCATAAAATCCAGATTCTGACATAACATCGGAGGCATATTGTCATAAGCTTCAGTTATCACTCAAATATAAGTAGAATAAAAAGACATTGTCGTCGCTTAAATCTGCGTTTCAGTATACCATGTCGGACATGTTGTCTGGGTGACGACCGGGGAAGAAAAGGTAGGTCATTTTTGAAATCATATAATTTTTATTGACTAGATATAATTTGGGCTAAGATACATTATCAATGGGCAACTATGTCGTTAAGAAGGACCTCTGCGATTGTTAAAAATCCCAGTTAAATGCGTTGATGAGGACGTTGGGGAATGTGTTTTTTTCCGCCTTTAAAACTGATTTCTTCTATGGATTGACTACAAACACCCGATGATGCAAATATGGTGTGCGAAATCGGTTGTGTCTTTGAATAAATATTTTTAACAGCCGCAGAATAGACTATTTCGACAGAGATGTTATTCTGCCTTTAGCAGCAGCCTTATTCGAAGAATTATGCGTGCGAATAGTGACTAAACGAGGTAAGGATGTAATGCATATAATGATGATTCATCATCATAACGAGTCGCTGTGTTCATTGCTTAGCGTCCTGACCCTATGAACCAAGTGTCTCCATCCTAGACGGTTACTAGTTTCTCTTAGAATCTGGTGAAGAGGTAGACCCAAGCTCTTCTTGATTTGATCAATATACCTGTTCGCTGCTCTTCTTCTCGGTCTCTTGCCCTCAATCTTCGCTTCCATCATTATTTTCTCCAGGTTTTCTTTATCCCTTCTCTCTATACGGCCAAAGAAGAAAGGCGCTTCAAAATTATTTTCATCATGGCAGCAACATCACAACCATTACGTAATTGTCTCGAATGAAAAACAGCCCACAGTTGCACTAATTATGTTTATTTTAAACCTTGACCATGGTTTCTGCTATTATAATATAGCTTTCTTCTGAAGTCCTAAAAAGTGATCAAAATAACATCTAGATCAGTAATACAATCTATAAATAAACTTCAAAAAATACGTATGTGATAATATATTACTTACATAAGCTTTTAAATATGAAAAATGTCTTAGCCCAGCGGCTGCGTCAAGATCAATAAAATAAAATAACTTCAACAGACATAATGCCTTTTCGATCATAAGTAAAATTACATGTGGCGCCGTATGCCCTCCGCCAATACATCTGTTATACTAGGCGCACGGTCGTCAAATGTGCTACACACTGCGCGCCATATGCGGCGCTCACCATAGTGAGCTACATCGCACCGTTTATCAGGAAACCAGTTGATATTTAAGATAAAATATTAACAACAAGCCTACAAGTGCTACTGAACGACCATATACTTATTAATACGACTGTCCAACAGTTAAAATGCTGTTGCATAGCATCATTAAACTGGTCGAACATTAACAAATTCGTACAACAAAGTTTGCATCACTATTTCAAGCATCATTCAGAAACGGGTCTATTACATGCAAATATAACTCCAGCTTACACTATACGCTCTAACAGCTTATAGGGCTAAACCTACCAGCCGACCTTAGTCGTTGTACAAAGCCATACTACTAATGATTGACGATAGTTCTACGAATAGCAGTCTAGTGCGTAAGTGCGGTAACATGGCACAACACAGTGAAAGGCACATTAACATAACTGCCTCAACACAAACTACTGTTAACATAATAACAGCTCATGGCTCATTACGACAATTTCCTACTGGAGCATTGTCCTAAAACAGTAGTTTATCTCAAATGATCATATAATAATATTGTACGATCGAGTCACCAGTAGTGCCTATCTGCTATGCCTAATACGGACTGAAAACCTTCAAGGAAGCTGGAACTTTTCAAATAACACTGATCATTCAGTAAATTCATATTGTCACACATTTTCTGCTTGTATATCTGCACCTCCTTCAGTAAATCTAATTTCATACCTTTGGCTTCTTTACACAATAGCTCGGTGTCATTAACAGGTTGGGGCACTGTGTGTTCGGCAAACGTAGACCCATTCTTATTCGTACCCATTCTCGATGGGATATGTTCTTTATATCTTATGACTATATATCTATCTGCCTGCTCTATGTTATACGCCGGGCAATCATTACATTTCAATTTATAAACTCCCGATTACTATACCTTATTATAATTCTTATTGCTAAAACATACAAAATTCCGTTTTAAGCTATTGTTGGTGGGAAAAGCTACACTACAGTCGTGTTTTTGGAGCACACGTTGCATTTTGTACGATGTGTTACCTAGAAACGGAATAGCTATAAATATCTTACGTCCATCCCTGCTGCTCACGGACCGCGTCAACGAGGAAACTTTCTCGTTTTGCGCTCAATTATATCAACTATGTTAGGTCTATAACATTATTACCGGCAATCTCTTTTAGGGTACACACTTCTCTTTGAAAGTTAGCCTGGGTAAGAGGTAAATTTACCGCCTGTGTACACTCGAATTGATAAAAGCCATTTTCTGCGCCCACGGATGCGACGACCCGTCGGGAATGACATCTGTAAACGTAGACTTTCGATAAATATTAAACTCTAACCCATCGTTGACAACCGATTAAGTCAAATACAAGTAATTAATATCTCTAGTATTATTCTCTAGTTCCATTGTGAAGCTGGTCTAAGACATTTTTCATTTTTAAAAGCTTATGTAAGAAATATGTTATCGCATATGTAATTTTTGAAGTTTATGTATAGATTGTATTACTGGTCACGATGTTATTTTCATACCTTTTAGGACTTCTGAAGAAGGCTATATTACTATAGCAGAAACGATGGCCAACATTAAGAATAAACATAATTAATGCAACTGTGGGCTCTTTTTCATTCGAGACAAGTGCTTGAAAATAATTATTTGTCAATAATGGAGACATTTGTTCTTCTTTCAGTCCATTTTATGGGCAGCTTCCTGCGCCAGCACCAGAGCTCAAATACGCCGATGTGCTGTTTGTCTCTTGCTTTAAGAGTCCATGTCTCGCAAACACAAAAGAAGACGGATATCACGAGTGTTTCAACAAGCCGGACCTTTGAGGGATTAGTTACTGCTCTGTTTTGCCAGATCTTGGAAAGCTGCTTCATAGCCTCTCGCCGTAGCTTCACCCGCGTTCTTACCTAACCTTCACACCCTCCGTGTCACAGACGGTTCACCCGGTTCACCCAAGATAGATGAAAGAATGCACGACTTCCAGTTCCTTTAATCGAACTGTAAGTGGAACCTGTGCTCCTCGAACAATTATCATGAATTTGGACTTACTTAGATTGAGGCCCAAACCATATGATAACGTCCTTTACAAGTTCATCTTCGCTGCTGGCTAAAGGCACGGTGTCAGCGGCATGTCGGAGGCTGTTAATAGTTCTACCACCAAGCGAGACACCTTTTGTGCACAGATGTTCTACGGTTTGAGGAACAGAACACAACTCTGTCTGACGCCTTACAATACACTGAAGAAATCAAGCGTGCCAGCGCTTGCCTTCGCGGTTGCGAGGTTATTAACGTGTAGACTTCTCATCAGTACTGTCAATTGTTGTGGGACACCCAACTCTGTAAGCATCTGCCACAAATATTCCCATACAACACAGTCAAAGGCTTTCCTGTAGTTATAGACGCAGATGGACAAGAAAACAGAACTCAAAGCGATTTCTCGACTAGTTATCGCATGCTGCGTATCTGTTCATGAGTTCCTTTCCTTCATCGAAACCTGCTTGTTCTATGGGAAAGTAAGGCTGAATATATGGCGTCAAATGCTGGTACAGGATGCAGCACAAAATTTCCTTGTGTGAGATATGAGAACAATAGTTCGGTAGTTGTAGCAGTTCCTGACTGACCCTTTCTTGTGCTGTGGGATGAAGCGGGACATCGACCAGTCTGCTGGCCAGTCCCATATTCGTGCACGCACTGAGTGCAGCACAGCAACAGCTTCCTGTCGTATTTCTTTGATCATTTCACCAGATATACTGTCCAGACCAGTGGATTTATAGTTCGTAAGATGTTGTAATGCGTTCTCTGTAAGCACGCAACACATTCTGCTTAAATTAACCACTGTTAAAATGCACTTTCCCCACACAAGAGATGTCGAGTGTAGCTTATTTGGGTTGTCATAGGAGAATCCAAGTGTGATAATTAAGGCATTCAATGTTTATTCTATTATCAGTTTCAGGAAAAATGCTAACTGTTACCATTATGTGCTACACGATGGGTTCTTTGATGTAACGTTTGGTACCAAATTATATGCCAAGTATAACAGAAACTGTAGACGTCTAAATTTAAAATCTGCGTTCATTTTTCCTAGCACATCTGGAGGCAACATGCTTACCTCTCGCCCTATAAAGATCACTCCCAGCACCCGTCCCGCTTGGTTTCTTCTCTACCAGCCTCGCGGCATGTAACAAAGTGGCAAATGGGAAAATTCTCAGTGTAAAATAAAATGAAATTACGAAATATCTGGATGCCACTTGATTTTCCTTTTAATAATAGAATCATAACACCAAGAAAATGATTCCGAGAGCCAGTCTGCTAATAATATTCATAGAGAGGTGTCCGTATACTGGTTATTTCGACAGCGTCACAAAACGTCACATCACATGTACAGCACACGATCTTATAATTCCCAGGAGACTGCACATATATATTTGCAAAGGTAATTATTAGCAGTTCTATCCGTTTTCACGGGAAATCGCGCTTCACTCCTTAAAACACTTGTTGCATCCCCGAAAACTGATCGCATAATGACAGTGACTTTGGTGAGCTATCTTAAAAGTTTTGTTGCCGCCCGCTCAGGACGCGCTTCTTCTAGTTGTTGATGTCTGCTAATTGCTGTCAACCTTAACTGAAATTAGTAATTAGTCTCTGAATACGAATCGAGTTTCATAAATTATTCTTAACATGTTCTTAGGGCGGGTAACGTCAGCGGCACGGTGGCGATTCACATTAACATTTAAACATTAATATAATTAATGAAAGGTACTCTTCTTGGTCACCAGCCTCATATGTGGATCATCGCTGTCTCTACGCTCTGGCACGATACACTTTCCACTCCAACCCATCGTCTCACTTTAAAATCATCTGTCAGATTGTGGGATAGGTACGACAAATGATCCTGTCACCTTACTAGCTTCCAGTGACGAAAATCCTTGTGTATTGTACGTGAAAAACAAAATTGGGTAACAAATGTGGCAGAAATGCAACGTATCCCTCATAAATTTTTTTTAAGATTTTATGGTTTTATTAAAATTTGGAAAATTAAAAGAAATTCAAAATTCCAACCTACACTATTAGATGATATTTTCCTACCATTTTGCTTTCAGTAACTTAAAATCGCTTTAAATTATAAGATAATCGTACCTGCCGTCGAAATACAATGTCATGTACGTAGAAATATTCATATTAAAAATGTGGCTCCCCTAATACAATGTGACAATTCACGAAGAAGTGTCCTTGTTTTTCTTTTTTTTTCACATACATCAAAATAATAAATTTCTTTGTCGGCACTCAAAAATCGTCTATAATTATATTTATATTTATTTGTTATTTTGTGGCTACTTGTGAAGTCATCTGTTAACCCACAGGTTGCTTTGCGTCTATCAAGAAATGTTGATACCCTGCCTCCATTCCTCTGGAACGTTATGATACACGCTTCATACTATGAATAATACAAACTTTACTTTTGCAATATCACAATCGTTCTGAAAGAAAAAAAATATTTGAAGGCACAAATTACATAAATGATTAATAATCCCAGCATTGTAATTATCACTAAGGATCCTTTGTCACCTCCTGAGATTTATAAAGTAATCCTTCTTCAGGACATTTGCTATGACTTTTCCTATACCTTTTCTTAAGGGTACAATTTTAGGTTCTTTGTCTCCATAGGCCACTAGTCTCTTAGTTTGTTGGTAAAACATTAAATGACCTCTTACGCCTCGTCACAAGGCAGACAGCGTATTGTCAGATGCATTACAGTATGTCAAGTCCCATGGCAACTGGGCATTCCGCTCTGTCAAGCGCTGTGGCAACGATATTGCCACAGTAGCTGGTGGCTGGCAGTTTGTCACCCCACACATCACTAAACACATCTCCAGAATTACTGTTATGTGCGCAGCTGATTTTAGCAGCCGATGATCTATTCACTCATCCTATGAAATCTCTCTCTTGTCTTAAACTTATAATACATACGCAATTCGTGGTCAGAGTCACACTGTATTAGCAATATATCAAAATGAGCTTAACACTACATCGTATTAATATTTAATCTAGTAACAGATTTTTTTTATTTCTGGTGGAATCATACAATAATTAATCAGTCAGTGTCATAATAACGAACGTGATAGTTTATCTACAAATGTTTAATATCTTCAACAGTGGAAATGCTTTGCGACACGTTTGTTACACGTGTCGCCAGTCTCATAGCATTAGCATGAGCTACGCGAAGAATCTCGTATGGACCTGCATATGTCTCATACTACTACTTAATTTTATTGCCATAGAAAACTTAGTCCTTGCTCTGATCTACACAACGTCCACCACTATCAATGTTCTGACAGTTTTCTCTTAGTGATGTTATTCTTACCGTTTTTCCACTTTCTCATTTAATCAGTCCAGTGACGATTTCATAATCTCAACTAATGGCATCTGTATCTTACGTGGAAATGTGATATATTGTGTACTTACCTTAATGAAGTGACAGTTCAGAATCTGAATGTGACAGTTCATTTATTATGTGCTCAAAATCTTTTACATACTTTCCCCAGCCTCATTTTTTCCTAGCACAATGAATGATGAGCTCTAAATGATCTACCGCCGGCCGGTGTGGCCGAGCGGTTCTAGGCGCTTCAGTTTGAAACCGCGGGACCGCTACGGTCGCAGGTTCGAATCCTGCCTCGGGCATGGATGTGTGTGATGTCCTTAGGTTAGTTTGGTTTAAGTAGCTCCAAGTTCTAGAGGACTGATGACCTACGATGTTAAGTCCCATAGTGCTCAGAGCCATTTGAACCATTTTTTTTTCCTAAATGATATACCCATCTCCCTTTCCCTCGTCTCAGCCAAATTTGATGATGGGTGATCATCTGAAATACGTATATGTGTTATGAGTTAAGTGTTTATCCCTTAACTAAAATGCCATGTTTTCGATGGGAACTGCGGTCCATTAACACTAAAGATATTTTGTGGCTATCTGGCTACCTAAGATTTGCAGGATAATCCTTCCTCATGACACAGTCTATAGCCTATCCTGTAGTTTTTTAACGAGTATAAATTTACATACTCTGATGCCACAACCAAAGCTACTGACACATAAGTGAATCCTCCTACAGTTGCTGGAAGACTTCCATGAAAATTAAAAACGACTATTTCCAGTCCAGAGCTGGGAATTATAATGTACATAGGCTCTTTCATCTGTTAATTCAATGCTGAAGTTTTCTGGCACAATTCACAGTTTTCCGACATTTTCCTCGACCTCTTCTCCATGTTTTTAAAGATGCACGTTTCATTAAGATTGTTTGTCACTTTCACCATAGTCGTCATATGCAGTGTGGATATACTGTAGGATATTTTCAGTTACATGTTCTGGTAGACATATTACCCATTAATTTGTTTCCTGGCAGGTTTTCGTGAACAAAACCCTGTCGTTAATCACGTAATATTTATGAAACTAAGGTTTGTTGTTCTCTCCCCGTTTGCCTTTAGTCATATTTAAAGTATCATCGTCATTCTGTTCCTTTCTCATATCTTTTAAAATTCTTTTCACATAACTTTCCAATGGGACATTCCTCATTATCATTACTTTGACCTCCTTACGGCTGTTATCTTTGAAAGCAACATTATCAACACCAATTAGTGAGCCAGATAATACAGTTTCCATGACATTTTCCTTTCCAGGTTCGTACCCATTTCAAAATTATACTCACGTATCAATAATACCCATCTAATAACATCGGGATCAGTCAGCCTACTGTTCTGTAAGAACGAGAAGTTCTGATGATTTATGTATGCTATAACCCTCGTTTCAGTCAAATAGTTTCTGAATTTTGCTAAAGACCACACAATATACAGAGCCTCATTTTCCGTTGCTCAATACTGTAGTTCCCATTTAGTGTATTTTTGCTCACTATAATGATTGTGTTTCACATGCTTATATCTGTAGTTTCTATTATTTGAACATTCCTGCTTTATTCCTACATTCCAAACTATACGCATTCCGAAATATACGTGGTATACCCATATCTTTACAGAAATCTGTGCAATCAAACTTTGTCACAAGTGGTTCAAATGGCTCTGAGCACTATGGGACTTAACATCTGACGTCATCAGTTCCATAAACTTAGAACTATTTAAACCTAACTAACCTAAGGACATCACAAACATCCATGTCCGAGGCAGGATTCGAACCTGTGACCGTAGCAGCCGCGTGGTTCAGGACTGAAACGCCTAGAACCACTCGAAACTTTATCACATTATGCAGTGTTTCCTTTATTCTCTGCAGTTCTTATATACAATCTTTGTTCCAAACCCACTGATCGCTTTTTTCTAGTTAATTAAAACACTGCTTATGTATTCATGACCTGATAATTAACAAATTTCCTAGAAAAATTGCATACCTCGAGAAACGGTTTAACCTGTTGCTGGAGTCTGGAGCCTCCTTCATTGCCAACATCATTACTGGACTGGGCTCAATGGCATCTGCCCAAACAACGTGTCCCAAAGTTTTATCTCTTTTGGTCGAAATTTCGACTTCTTAATATTAGCTTTGATACTATTATTGGAGATATCACTCAATACCTTTCCCAAATCTCCTTATGTTTTATAAATTTATTGGCTGGAAACAACATATCATCCATATAACATGTGTATTTCGATAGCAATTCCTTTCTTAATACAATGTATTAAATTTGGATAAGTGTTGATACCGATATAATTAGTCAAAAAGGAACTACATTTAAAGATGGTAACACTAACACATGTAAATGAATGCTGCTTGCTTTCTACAGTCGTTTTCTAATGGGATCTGCCAGAAACCGGTGGTCAGATCAATACCAGTCACATCATTAAATTCACCTAATTCTCCTGGGTTATCCATGTCTGGAACCGTTATTTTGTTTATTTCTCTGATGTCCAGGGTTTTTCTCACTGATCCCTCTTTTAAGACTAATACAAACGGTCTGCAGCACTGACTTTGTGACCTCTGAGTGATGTTTCATTCCAAAGTACGCGTAAGATCTTTGTCTAAAAATTCCTATTTTGCTATAGGAATAGCATATGGCCACAACTTACATGATATTTCACGTCAAATCGGTATGCACAGTCCTTTCTTAGCTCAGGTATATCCGAAAATAATTCTACATGACTACTCAACATCCTATTGAGTGTTTTATTTTCGTCATATCCTGTACCTCCCAACTGATCCACTTTGTCATTAATTATATTGTCATCATTATCGAGAGACCTTTAATTTTTACCAAATCCCCAATTTCGAGAGCACTGTCCTCATCTACATTATTCAGTTTCTTCATCATCATACAGAATACAAAATATCTCATCTCTACACTAATCACTTATATCAATTCAACTTCTTCTTCACCTACGCTTATTTTAAAAACACCTGTTACAAAATCTACAATAGCAAAAATTTCTTGATTGGCGGCTCCATGGAGTCTCAGTTTTGGTTATTGGTAACTTGATACTAGTGTCTGAGTTTAATGTGTACAGCACCGAAGATGATCACTATGCGATCAAAAATCGATTCTGCTTACAATAAAACATCAATATTACGACCAACGCTGACCTTCCTTTTAATATAGCAAAAGTTTCTATTTCCAATTAATTCTGGACACAATCTTGGATGAGCATTACATGCATATTATATCTAAGTCTTCTGCAGCAGCATTCCTCTGTTCAAATCGTGAACATATAACATTGATTGGCCCCAATTCAAATTCAGTTCTCGATTGGACCTCATCAGCTCCTAATCAGTTTTCCTTAGGTGATGCGCCCACTTCTCTCACTGCATTTATTTCATCTTTTTCCTCTCACATTTCTTCGAATATGTCCATAGGTATTATGTAAGCCTCTACGATTCCGTCCATCTCTACCTCTAGTATGTGACCCCCCACATTTATCCCTATGAAAGTCTCTCGTCTATCGTCCCTGTTACTTCGCCTCCATTCATTAGCTTTCAGAGCTTCTGTGTGTAGATGTATGCCAGACAACGGATCCAGCTGATGAAGAGCACGGGAAACGTTAAAAATATTACCCTTAGGAATTCTCAATAATTTTCCTTATAAATTAACAGATAATTTAATTAATGCAGTTGAAGTTAGATCCCTTTCTTGTAAAGAATCATCTAAATACAAAATTCTTTCCAAGTAATTTTGAAAGTGTTCTTTAGAACTGTGACACCCACAATCAACAAAATTTCTTTCTGTTAATATGTCACTAATCACACTGTTTTATACAGTTTTTGACCTATGCTGGTTGAGAAAAACATTTATAAATTCGTAATTGAATTTTTAAGAACAACTTATTGACATTCCCGATGATAGTCCCGAATTTCCCAGTCTTTCTATGATCTCATAAAGTAATCTCAAATTATTTTACAAATGCAACGTGTTGGATTGTTAACCTTGTCGAAAATGGATGGAACTTGAACACAAACAAAAACTGTGATCGGTTGCTTCACAGTTACCTATTCAGATTTGATTTCTTCCCTGTAAATGTCAATCCCCAAGCCTTTCTATAACTGGCTGCCGGCCACGTGGGAAAAGTTACAGGACTTATTCGCCTGGTTGTCTTCCGAGACCCCAATTTATTTTACCTGGCCACTTTATTTATTGCTGGATTTGGTCTTAGTTTCTTCCTTGTAACTATACATTGTTATATTGCACGCTGTTTTTATTACTAGTGGAATAAATACATCAAGAGAAATTTTTTGTTTTATGTTGTTTAGAAGAAATGTTCAACTTAATTTACTTAGCAAAATATTGATGTGCATAGCTTTATTTTACAGTAAATTCCTTTTCCTTTAGAATCTACATGCTACTGTTATCCTTACATACTTAATATTTTCGGGACTTACCGTTTCATTTTATGTTTCTGGAGAAAATTAATTGTATCTTAATTTAAAGGTTTTTGTTATGTCTCTAGTGATCGAAACAAAATGGGAAAATCTAAATCTTCAATGAAATGATATATCTGCTTTATTTTTGCTGTGCTTGCAATTGGTACCAGCGGTCTAGGGTTAGTGTCTTTGACTAGGAACCAAAACATATTCGATGTCACGTTTGGAGCTCGCCACTGCCTACATTTTCAATAAAAGTCATCAGCAGTGTCTCGCGATGAATTCCGGCCTAAGAGGTCACCCTCATTTTGCCTACGGCCTCGTTAAAGAGGGCAGAGAAACGGTCAGAAATTCAGAGCCCTGTCTTGCTCTTGGGTGAGAAACTGCCCCTAAAGGGTAAAGAATCAGCAAAGATCAACGGCATGAGCATGCAGAAGGCAAAGGAGACCACTGCGTTAAAGTTAGATAGTGTGTATCCACAGGGAATGTGGCCTGTAAGTCAAAAAGTGTCATGACGATATCTCCATTGGCTATGGAATCCAGTTTTGTCCCTCATTCACATCTCTGTGGGGGGACTGCTACAGGATAGTTGACTAGAGAAAAAGACTCAATAACCACAAAAAGGGTAATTGTCTACGAATCGGACATGGAAATGCCAGAAATTTAAACGAAAACTAATATAAGAAAAGGGAAATCCTAAGACATCTAGGTGCAGTAGGGGCCCATGGAGTACAACGGAAAGAAGAAAAGGATTTCTGTTCAGATAATTACAGGGTAATATCAACAGCTGCAAAAAATGCTACAATGGGAGTAGGATTCGTTATGAAAAGGCAGATAGGCTAGAGGGTGATTTACAGTAAATAGTCCTGTGAGCGGTTTTTTGTCATCAGACTCGAAAGCAAGCCAACACCGACAATCATAATAGAGTTATAATGCAGACGTTGCAAGCAGAAAATGACGAATTAGAAAAAGAGTATGACACTAAACGGTTAATTCAGTACGTAAAGTTAGATGGAAATGTAATAATCATGGTGGAATTGAATGCTCTTGTAAGGGAAGGAATGGAAAATATGGACTTGGTAGCAGGGTTGAGAGGTTTAGAAAGACTGAGCTCTGCAATAAATTTCACCTAGTAATAGCACATATTCCGCTACAGTGTCACAAAAGGAGGAGCTATACGTGGAAAAGCCCAGGAGATACGGAAAAATTTCTGTTCGATTATGGTATGATCAGCCAGGGTTTCCGAAATCAGATATCGGATTGCTAGGTATATCCAGAAACAATCTGGCTCAGATCACAATTTAGTAATGACGAAGAGTATGCGAAGATTAGGAGACTAGTCGGGGAGAATCAATGCCAAAAAAAGTGGGATACAGAAGTACTATAGAATGAAAACATATGTTCGTGGTTATTTGAGGCTATGGATACTGCGATAGTAAACTGCTGAGTAGACAGTTCACTAGAGGAAGACCAGACTTCTCTATAAAAGACAATCACAGATTTTGGAGCCAAAATAGGTTGAAATAAGGTACTACGAAGGAACAATGGGTAGCAGAAAAATACTTCAGTTGGTAGACGAAGGAAGAAAGTACAAAAAAGGTGTACAGAAATTCAGGAATACAGAAACACAAGTCACCTTGACATGAAATAAAGTAGGGCGAAATGACACCATAAAAAATGAAGAAATCGAAAAATAGATGACTGTCAGGAGGGCTGACAGCAAACAGAAATGTCAAAACAACCTTTTGGCTACATTATAAGCAACGTCGGTAAATGTAGGCCTGCAATCTGAATTTAACTGTTAAATGCTATGGAGAGAGCGATGGAAATGTCCACCTCTAATGCGTGATTGGAGAATGAACAGGAACAGGTTACTAATAAGGGACACAGATTTCGATTCATAATTTAAAAGAGCTTTGTACAAATTAAGAACAAATAATTCAGGATAGAAAGATAACATTCCATCAGAGTTTCTAAAATCATTTCGAGAAATGGCAACAAAGCCACTATTGACGCTGCTGTGTAGAACATACTAAACTAGCGATGTACTATCAAACTTTAATGGAAACATCATCCACACAAATCCTAAAACAGCAAGAGCCAAGAAGTGAGAGGATTATTGCCCAGTCAACTTCAAAGCTCATGCATCCAAGTTCTGACAAGAATAGTAAACGGATGAATGGAAGAGAATATTGAGGGCGTGCTAGGAGACGATGAGTTTGCCTTTGAGAAAGATAAAGGCATCTGAGAGGCAGTCGTGAACTTGCGGCTGATAATGGAAGCCAGACTAAAGAAACGTTCATAGGATTTGTCGACCTGGTAAAAGAGTTAGACAACTTAAAACTTCTTAGAAAATTAGGAGTAAGCAATTGGGAAAGACAGGTATCATACTTTTTGTACAGGGACCAATAGGGAGCAACGAGAGTGGAAGAACGAAGCGCTCTGATTAAAAATGGGTAAAGGAGAGAGTGAGCCTTTCACTCATATTGTTCAATCAGTACATCGAAGAAGCAATGACAGAAATAGAAGGAAGGTCCAAGAATGGGATTAAAATTAATGGTGAAAGGATAAGAGTCACTGATGACATTGCTATCCTTAATGAATCTGAAGAATACTTATAGTATTAGCTGATGGAATCAATTGTCTAGAGAGTAAGAAAGTGGAATGAGAGAGAATCGAAGATAGACGAAAACAGTGCGAAGTAGCATATTTGAGAAAAGCGAGAAGCATAAGATCAGAACTGATAATGATGTAATAGACGAAATTAAGTAATTCTGTTACCTAGTCAGCAAAGAATCCATGATGGAGAGGCCAAGGAGAACATATAAAAGCATTCCTGGCTAGGAGAAGTCTACTAGTGTCAGATATAGATCACATTTCTTAGAATATATGTTTGAAGCGCAGCGTTGTATGGTAGTGGAATATGGACTGTGGGAAAACGGGAACAAAGGCGAATGTGGAAAATTGGGTCGACTGATATGGTAAGAGATGGGAAGGTTCTCCGCAAAAATGGCGAGGAGAGGAATATATGGAAAACACTGACAAGAAGAGGGGACAGTGTGGTAGGACGTCTGCTGTAAGGCAACAGAACAAAAACTGCAATACATCCGGTAAGTAACTGAGGACATGCGTCGCAATCGCTAGTCTGAGATGAAAAGATAGGTACAGGAAAGGAATTCGTGGTGGGCTGCATTAAATCACTCACAAGACTGATGACTTAAAAAAAATTGAAATGATTGTGTCAGCGCAACACATTCATTTTTATCACACTCTAAGCTTATCACAGTTTTGTTGGAATGGAATCTGTTAACAAATTTTCCGCACTCTCTAGAAAGTGTTTTTGTTTTTGTCTGTATATGTTGGACACAATGTGTGTTGTTGGCTGGTTGGTGATTCACAGGGGCACCGTGTCGTTCAGACTCATAGTCAATCCAAGGGCAAGAAGACCAGTTAATATAGTCTATCCAAGGCATCTCCTATGGAGTGGCCTCCTGTTGATAGGACGCACAGGCTGTCGCCTTATCTGTGATACAAACTACCGTCTCTTCTGATTTGAAGATAGTCTTTGTGGCTGATGACACAACGAGTAATCATTGTACTGGTACTAGGAATGTTAGTCATATTGTAGAACAGTACAAGGGCCCAACACTTGGTGTTCTGTCTCGCGCTATATGAGCACACACGTGCATTCAAGGTGAAAACCCTTCTTGTATTTATTTAATATTCTGTTACATCCAACTCCGTTGCAGCTCTTTATGAGTGAAGGGAGGACGGAAGTATAGCTAATGATGGTGTCTTTGGTACATACGATACTAGAAGTAAGGAAAAAGAGAATCCAAAAACAAATGAATTCAATGTTGTTGTTTCAATGGAAGTGGATTCAGCGAATTAGGAATAATAATCTTGTCTTTTCTTAGAGATCTGATGTTTTTTTTCCTTCAGCCATTCCCTAACTGATGTTATGTTAGGGATAAATATGTCGACTACAGTATGGCGACCCTTATTGAACCCTGATTTACACTCTTTGCTGGATGGGGTGTTTTCACAAGTAAATTTGCCCATTAAATGTACATGTATTTCTAGAATCGCTAAGCCATCATGTTTTATACCACATTTAGCAGAATTGTCTTTCACGAATCGTCGAAATGGTCGTTTTCCTCTAAGCACAATAAGCTGCTTATCAGTTGTGTCCAGGCCTAGACTGTATATGGATGAAAGCAGTCAAACAAATATTTCCCAAATGCCTCTAAAAGCATCTAATTTCTTATTATTCCTACGATCTGCCCTTGTTTCGTTATTGTCAAATCTGAGAAAACAGCTTGAAATCTTTTTAGGCGCGATGTTGTCCTCAAAATAGGTCTACCATATTCCTCGATCAGCTGTTCAGTCAAGTTCTTCCGCCCTGATACACAAGCTTCAGAAGGTACAAGCAAACCAATGTAGGCCTCAGATTCTTCTCCATCAAGTTCCTTCCACATCTTAGATATGCTGTTATGACGATCTTCATTCCTTTTGTTTTAGTCTCGCCTAGCCTTAGTTACCCTCAGCATGACATAATTTCTGCGGTAATTAGGAGCTTTACAGCTTCTTATATTGATGCTTCAAGACGAGATTTATACCGAATTTCATTATTGGACGTGGTTTGAAACTTAGTTGAGGACTCTGTATACCAAATAATTCCATTTTATCCACTGCAATAACGTTTCATAGTTTTATTAATTACAAAATACTTTCATGATCCACATCAGCATCATCCCACTGCTGAAGAAGAATCTCAATCTCTTCAGTTTGAGTAAGTTTTTCATCAAATCTTAAGAAAATTAATCGTATACTTAAATTCCAGCCTAAGTTATCAGTTAACACTTTTTCCTAAAATTTCCACAATTCTGATAATTTATGGTTTATGTATGTTTTATCTTAATTTTTACGATGTATATCATGCGTGTATGATAATTATTAGACCTCAATGCAAATATTTGGCTTGCCTAATAAACTCAGACTTAATCAGCTTCCTTGACATCAATATTTACTTCTGAAGCTCAACAAAAGGGGTGACTTTCTTTGTTAGTAAGTTATACCATCATCAACAACTTGCTAGCAACAATGAATCAGCTAAACAAGCTACTTTCCTTGAAGACTCTGAGGGCTCACCTTTGTTCATTCATGAATGAAGTAATCACAAATTAAAGAAATGGTTAATTAATGATATTATTGTACAGTGGTCTTTAGATAAGAACTAGAAAAGAGGTATCAAGGACTGTGAACACTTGAGAAGCAGTAATTAATGCAGCACAAAAAGTACAATTGATGTCGTTCTATAAAGACCCCATATACCAATTGGAGGGTTAATGCTGTTTTCAACTTGAGCTCCATTGGCATTTAATTCTTGCTTCATAACATCAATGCCACAATTATTATCATATTGACTAACTGAAGAGGTGTAAGGAAACCATTATTACTGATCTACAAGAAGAGAATTGTTTTAACAAAACTACATAATCTAACTTTACTATTGCTACATGATTCCTATTATTTGTCAGCATAATGATTTTAATTCCATTCATTTCATTATTAATTTGATGATTCTCTTATGGTTTTCTTAAGCGTTCTATTCATCTTACCGATTTTGGTGTATCCTTTTCATTTTAGTTTTCAAACATGTTCTATATCTTTGTATTTTCAATCTCATATTTAGACAATTCGATATTAAACTGCTTTCATAATGTATCGGAACATTTCGTTAGCCAATCAATTCGCTCCTCAGATTTTGTTTATAGTTGTTATCTCATCTGTTTATTAGTTTCTTCTATTTTCCTGCCAAAATTCCCATTATATTTATCAATCTTAGTTTTAGTTTCTCTTAATGCATTTTTTATTTTGCTCGATCCTATTATTATTTCTTTGCATTTCTTTTGACAGATGTGCCTTCAAAACATCCCTAACATCAATGTTTTCCCATGTTCCAATATTAATTTCAACATCACTGCTTCTACTCTTTCATCATTTACTTTATCTTCCGTATTTATTTAAACGTTGTCTTCATTTACTACATTATGAACATTATTTATACTGTAGTTAGCATCTTGTTCCCCATTTATCTCAATAGTTATGCCATATGCTTTGTTAGGAGATTCACTCAATCACTGTAAATAATTATTGTCATTACATACTAAGTAATAAATATCGACAACGTAACTAGTAATATCTGCTTGAGCGGTGATCACATCACCCATTTTATGATCAATAGAAGTCATCTTTCCTTATTTGTTATAGTAGTAATTCACAAAACACAAAATTATTGGTCGTAAAATGGCACAATCTCTTTTCCTAAAATTACGAGGAGAGTTCCCTCTTTTAACAGGAATGTAGCACAGCCTAAATTAATCACTGCAAAGTCTGACGCTGCCCTCGCCGTCATGGGCTGAAGCCACGCCTGATGAACTGCCAACCCAGCCAGACACCCGACAGTCGCGAGTAGTACTCAGCTGACCTCCGCACGTGAAGTTTCGCTTGCAGACTCGCCAAGCACGGGCAACGCCGCCAAGATGAAGCGGATTTTGCCAGCCTTACCACCTCCAGTCGCCGGTATACCGAATCTAGAAGTCGTGCACGCCGTCCGATGATTATGTCGTCTTGACTTCCTTAACTCCACCTATACTTTACCCACCACCATCAGATTAATACTGTGACAATAAACATTCATTCACAGTTCGTTACATCTGCAATGTTCCACAACAACAGTCCAATATTTACTGCAGTCGTTACAGTTGTTTGTAAAATGTCTTAAATAATAATCATTTTATTTTCCAGATGTAATTGCAATCAGTTGTTTCAGACAGTACCCTCTAATCAGCTTCATATTATCCGTTTCGTAACTGCAGTTAAAAAATAATGTTCTCTCCAATCTTCAATTTTCGCAACAACCAATATCGCACATGGTAATCACATGGGAATCTTTGTCACTGTTTTGTAGAATACATCTACATCTACGTCTACATCCATACTCCGCAAGCCACCTGACGGTGTGTGGCGGAGGGTTGCTTTTTTTTTTTTTTCCATGCTACTCTATCCTGTGCAAGCTTCTTCATCTCCCAGTACCTACTGCAACCTACATCCTTCTGAATCTGCTTAGTGTACACATCTCTTGGTCTCCCTCTACGATTTTTACCCTCCACGCTGCCCTCCAATGCTAAATTTGTGATCCCATGATGCCTCAAAACATGTCCTACCAACCGATCCCTTCTTCTAGTCAAGTTGTGCCACAAACTTCTCTTCTCACCAATCCTATTCGATACCTCCTCATTAGTTACCTGATCTACCCACCTTATCTTCAGCATTCTTCTGTAGCACCACATTTCGAAAGCTTCTATTCTCTTCTTGTCCAAACTAGTTATCGTCCATGTTTCACTTCCATACATGGCTACACTCCATACAAATACCACAATACATATTAAATTTCAAGAAATAATTCAACCCCCTTTCTACGGCGTTAATGCTGTTCAATTTCACTACGAAAGTGAAATGTTAAAGGAAGGTTACTACATCATATAGTCGGCAGAGAAAGGAAAAAATAATGTTATAAAATTTAGTAGTGGTGTTTTGAACTTCAAACAATCTTCTTGCTGCATGAATTGATTTTTACCCTCATAAAGTAGCTTTTCTTCCCGCGCAAATGATAACATCATAGACAGAAGCTGCCAATGCACAGCAGCGAGATTGGTGACGCAAGACCGTGATATTGTTAATGGTTAATGCAGAGAAGTGGTTTGCGTAATCATGATGAATATAGGCGGACTTCACTAAAGGTGTAGACTGTGGGCTCGACTTACAAACACTGAAATCTGAAAACGATACTGCGTTCATGGTACGCAATCGTTGCATCACCAAATCAACCACTTCCAACTAATTTAACAGGCTGTAAATATACAAAAGGCTTCATTATTAGAAGAGAACAGGAATGTGCATACTACTAAAAAATAAAGAAATATGTTAATATTGGCTGTTATTTCACAGGACCAAAAAGTAAAGGAATGCTAGAACGTTCCAGCAGCTAGACTTGAAGAGGGAGAATGAAGACTAGTGATGATCAGCTTTTCTTATTTTTTAACAGCAGAAAAACGAAATGTTACAGATAATTAAAATATTAACGGGAAGGTAATATTGTGCAATATAATCATGTCTCTCATATCGCTGAATTACGGTATTGTACGCCACAGCTCCATAAATGGCAGAGAAAATGTCTATTGCTGTACATGAATGCTCCATTCAACATTACTTCTCTCAGTGGGTGGATACCTGTCATACTATAATAGTAATCATGTAGCAGTAGTTAAGGTTACACTAAGTAATTTTGTTAAAACAATTATCTTTTTGAAGATCAATAATAATGGTTTTCTGAAACCTCTTCAGTTTATCAATATGATAAAATTTAATCTTCTGGTCTCGACTTTTAGGCAAGTAATTTAATGACAACAGATTGCGCTGTAGTTTTACAGTAAAATAGTAGGTGTCATCACTTAGGGTTGATGTTTGGAGCTAAATTTACACTCAGTTTTATTTAAGTGAATCGTTGCTTCCTACTCAGGTGCAGGAACAGGGAGCCTCAGAAAAATGCGATGGGGCCTTCAGACTTCAGAATTTTCCGATGTTAAAAACGTTGTTACAGATCATTGCAGAATGAATATGGTACAAAATGCAGTACAAATACTGAGTCTTTTGGCGTTGCTCTTTACAAGTTAAGTTAACAAAACGTATTGCATCATATAAGTGTCATTCAGCATATATGTTAATGTCCCTGCTTCTGCAGTTTATGCTTGTTTATACATTTCCTTTCATGGAATCACCACAGATCCATAGCATTCTTACTTTTTAGTTATCTTGTTGATAGGCACTGGTATTATGCTGCTGGTAAAATAAACACGATTTTAGTTCATGATTTGTAACAGTGGGGGTCAAAGGTTAAGAGCTGCTGGATTGTCTTTATGGCTGAATGTCTCTGCCAGCGACGACCAGATGCGATGAACACAAGGAGAGGATGTAGTCGACGTCGAGAGCTTTTTTGGGACAAGCTTTATTTGCCAGGTTCCGGACAGAAAGGCTGATGACTTGAAGAGCTGGTAGGATGCATCAGCATAGTGTTGAATACATCTCTAAGAGGCACCAGGTAGCCCCTCTTTATCAGATTCACGTTAACAGTTGTACAAACGATTCAAAACCATGTCATGCATGGCTTACACAAGTTATTCTGAAAACAAGTACATCGTCATCATATAAGAAGTCCTTCACATAAGCAAAATTAACAGAGAATAACTTGGTCCAAGTATATGGAATGGGTCTGTCATTAGCTTGGGGCAACCTTTTTATATATCGTTTATACGCCATTGTTCAGTGCCCATTGCACTCCGATTTAAACCACCAGTTTCCGTTTTGTACTGTCTAATGAGGTCAATAGCAATTATGTAGTTAATATCCATAAAATGCACTGAGAAAGTGTGACTGTTGTGCGATTTTTCATTTATGTTTGTTATAAGTTTTAAATTAATAACCACAGCGCGCACATTGTTCGACGTCAACAATCAGGTTTTGCTGCAGCAGACGGGACTGTCGGACACCCCACGCCAAGACACAATATCTGTTACTCCTCGGTCACAGCGATTCAGTGGGCCCTAGTCTATGTCAAAATGTCTTATGTCACTCGAAGAGAACGTAACACTTTGACACAGCATCGCAAGTCGATGAGAATTCACTGCTCTGATTTTAGGTACATGCTAAATATTTCTCAAGGCTTCCATTGGTGTACTAGCTTCTCCATTTCAACACTGTTTCACAGTCTTTCAGAACATATTGCTTGCAAGCGATTGTATTGTCATCACCAACACAGATATCAACATATTAATTAAATAGAAAACAGAAAGATATTTACAGGATCGATATACAAATATTTCAGTGAAAGTCATACTCGTAATTCATAACAGGAACAGATATGCGCAAAATGTCATAGGTTACGATTTTGACCTCAGCTAGTGAAACCTCGAAATCTTCTGCTCTGAGATCTCCTGAAGTGTCAAATGGAATGTAATCATTCAAATCCCACCTATATTTAGTACTGTTATCATTCAAATACCTTAAATACTATGTTTACATTAGAGCATGCTATCTACACAGGTACACATACTCAACTTTTTTTTACCAAAACGGTAAAAGGTTAGTTAGGTTTAAGTAGATCTAAGTTCTAGGGCACTGATGACCTCAGAAGTTAAGTCCCATAGTGCTCAGAGCCATTTCCATGTCCGATTCGTAGAAAGTTACCCTTTTGTTTGTTATTGAGTCTTTTTCTCTGGTCAGCTCTCCTGTGGCAGTCCCCTGACAATGGTGTGAATGAGGGACAAAACTGGATTCCGTAGCCAATGGAGATATCGTCATGACACTTTTTGACTTACGGGCCACAAAAAAAATGGTTCAAATGGCTCTGACCACTATGGGACTTAACATCTGTGGTTATCAGTCCCCTAGAACTTAGAACTACTTCAACCTAACTAACCTAAGGACATCACACACACCCATGCCCGAGGCAGGATTCGAACCTGCGACCGTAGCAGTCACGCGGTTCCAGACTGAAGCGCCAAGACCCGCACGGCCACACCGGCTGGCTTACCGCCACATTCCCTATAGATACACATTATCTATCTTTAACGCAGTGGTCTCCTTTGCCTTGTGCATGCTCATGCCGTTGATCTGATTCTTTCCCCTATAGGGGCAGTCTCTCACCCAAGAGCAAGAGAGGGCTCTGAATTCTGACTGCTTCTCCGTCTTCTTTAACGAGGCTGTTGGCCGAATGAGGGTGACTTCTTAGGCCGAAATTCATCGCGAGACACTGCTTGTAGCCTCCACCTCACTTATCGACCATAATGACAGTGAAAAATTAAACTGCGTGTACCTAATGGAAATTTGGGAAAAGCAATCGTCACCGAAGTCAATTTGTCCGTAAAGAGGGAGGAAAGGGTCACATCTAAATGAAAGGAAAAATGCCAATGAAACTGGCGGAAATTAATTTTGAAAAGGGGTAAAGTTAATAAAGAAAGTAAATGTGCAGCCGTTACGTTAACAATTAACTAGCGGTAATTAGATATTTGAG
Organism: Schistocerca americana; assembly: GCF_021461395.2. Classification (NCBI taxonomy): domain Eukaryota; kingdom Metazoa; phylum Arthropoda; class Insecta; order Orthoptera; family Acrididae; genus Schistocerca; species Schistocerca americana. Next base: position 48,135,818 of record NC_060120.1, read on the forward strand.
ATTAGGGGGAAATTACGGTCACCAGTCCTAAGGACAATTACTATAGTAACTGAAAAAAGAAAGGTTATTACACATATAGTTAGCACTAGAAGCGTGGCAACTGAAGGTTGACACGTGTAGTGTGAAAACTGAAAGTTTGTCAGAAGTAATATATTTCGCTACACTCTGACTTAATTTAGCAAAAGAATTAATAAAACCGGAGAATCGAAAGTTAATTTAGTGACAGAAGTTAATAGTGAGCTTTCGCTCTGAAGCACATCGAAATTCAGTAAAATACGGTTAGTGTTGGACTACCTCAACAATCATTTCAAAAGTTACTTGAATCTACGCAATTTAGAAATAAGATATTTAACTTTGAACTTGAATTAAATGATTCTGAACAATTAACAATAGTCAAATTTAGTACGTACCAAGCTGAGCTGCAGTCACAGGTAACTAAAATACGGTAACAAAACTCGCACTCTTAATTTGTGCTTGTGCAATCTAAATATTGTAGCCAGGTACGAATACCTTAACTGAACTTTGAACTTAAAGCAGTGAAATCGAATGATGCTGGCTTTTTAATTTCAACGACACTCGGGCTCATTTCGGAAAAGGAAGGGACCCTGCTTGGCAATGCAATTGGGACAATGAGCAACAAACGTCATGCTAAGTAGCTGTAATTTTGTGATGCAACAATTGTAAAAGCTGAGGTCTGCCATACAGTTCTAAAACTTTACGTGCTTTCAGTCTTCCTTGTTGGTTGATTCAAGGTTTGGAATCGTCGATCGGGGAGGTGGCGACAGTCACTCATTGTCGGCTGTCGCTGTTGCAGAAGCTGGATGTTGGCGCGCCTTCTTCTCGACACGGTCACCAGACGAAACGGGCTCTTGATGTGCGCCAGCTAATGCTTCCTGTCCGTGACACCATGTCAGAAACCATCATCGCAAGTCGAGCGCAATTACATACTGCCAAACCCCGAAAGCGCGGCAACTCGCAGGAGCTTCACACAACACGCCTGCTCCACTGCATTACCCCAGCCAGATTCCCTCTGCTCTGCCCGCGCTCCACGCGGCAGGGTTAACACTACCAAAGATCCTAAACACTTTGGTTCTCCACAGGACCTATCGATGTAATGGTCCGATAGCATAGTTTCCCTAGGCCAGACTCAGCGTAAAAATACAAATAATCTTTACACAACAAACCAATTATACATCGACATAAATGCATATACAGGGTGTTTCAAAAATGACCGGTATATTTGAAACGGCAATAAAAACTAAACAAGCAGCGATAGAAATACACCGTTTGTTGCAATATGCTTGGGACAACAGTACATTTTCAGGCGGACAAACTTTCGAAATTACAGTAGTTACAATTTTCAACAACAGATGGCGCTGCAAGTGATGTGAAAGATATAGAAGACAACGCAGTCTGTGGGTGCGCCATTCTGTACGTCGTCTTTCTGCTGTAAGCGTGTGCTGTTCACAACGTGCAAGTGTGCTGTGGACAACATGGTTTATTCCTTAGAACAGAGGATTTTTCTGGTGTTGGAATTCCACCGCCTAGAACACAGTGTTGTTGCAACAAGACGAAGTTTTCAACGGAGGTTTAATGTAACGAAAGGACCGAAAAGCGATACAATAAAGGATCTGTTTGAAAAATTTCAACGGACTGTGAACGTGATGGATGAACGTGCTGGAAAGGTAGGGCGACCGCGTACGGCAACCACGGAGGGCAACGCGCAGCTAGTGCAGCAGGTGATCCAACAGCGGCCTCGGGTTTCCGATCGCCGTGTTGCAGCTGCGGTCCAAATCACGCCAACGTCCATGTATCGTTTCATGCGCCAGAGTTTACACCTCTATCCATACAAAATTCAAATGCGGCAACCCCTCAGCGCCGCTACCATTGCTGCACGAGAGACATTCGCTATCGATATAGTGCACAGGATTGATGACGGCGATATGCATGTGGGCAGCATTTGGTTTACTGACGAAGCTTATTTTTAGCTGGATGGCTTCGTCAATAAACAGAACTGGCGCATATGGGGAACCGAAAAGCCCCATGTTGCAGTCCCATCGTCCCTGCATCCTCAAGAAGTACTGGTCTGGGCCGCCATTTCTTCCAAAGGAATCATTGGCCCATTTTTCAGATCCGAAACGATTACTGCATCTCGCTATCTGGACATTCTTCGTGAATTTGTGGCGGTACAAACTGCCTTAGACGACACTGCGAACACCTCGAGGTTTATGCAAGATGGTGCCCGGCCACATCGCACGGCCGAAGTCTTTAATTTCCTGAATGAATATTTCGATGATCGTGTGATTGCTTTGGGCTATCCGAAACATACAGGAGGCGGCGTGGATTGGCCTCCTTATTCGCCAGACATGAACCCCTGTGACTTCTTTCTGTGGGGACAAGTGAAAGACCAGGTGTACCGCCAGAATCCAGAAACAATTGAACAGCTGAAGCAGTACATCTCATCTGCATATGAAGCCATTCCGCCAGACACGTTGTCAAAGGTTTCGGGTAATTTCATTCAAAGACTACGCCGTATTATTGCTACACATGGTGGATATGTTGAAAATATCGTACTATAGAGTTTCCCAGACCGCAGCGCCATCTGTTGTTGACAATTGTAACTACTGTAATTTCGAAAGTTTGTCTGCCTGAAAATGTGCTGTTGTCCCAAGCATATTGCAACAAACGGTGTATTTCTATCACTGCTCGTTTAGTTTTTATTGCCGTTTCAAATATACCGGTCATTTTTGAAACACCCTGTATATACAAATAATAAAACAATTACAATATACAAAGACAAAGCATGTAGGCAGTGGCGAGCTCCGAACATGAGACTGAGTATGTTTTGGTTACTAGTCAAAGACACTAATCCTTGACCACTAGCAGCAATTTTAAGTACAGCAAAAATAAAACAGGTATTTAATTTTATTAAAGATTTAGTTTTTCCAGTTTTGTTTCGATCAGTAGACATGTAACTAAAACTGTTAAATAAAGATACGCTCTATTTTCTCCAAAAATATAAAATGAAACGGTAAGTTCTGAAAATATTAAGTATGTAAGGATAACACTAGAGTGTAGATTGTAAAAGAAAAGGTAGTTACTGTAAAATATAGCTAAGCACACCAATATTTTGCAAAATACATGAAGTTGAACTTTTCTTCTATACAACATAAAACAAAAAAATTTTCTTGATGTATATAATCCACTAGTAACAAACACAGAGTGCAATATTGCAATGTATAGTTACAAGAAAGAAACTGAGACCAAATCCACCAATAAATAAAGTGGCTACGTAAAACAAATTGGGGTCTTGTAAGACAACCAGGCGAGTAAGTCATGTAACTTTTCCCATGTGGCCAGCAGACAGTCATCGAAAGGCTTGGGGATTGACACTTAAAGGGAAGAAAGAAAGCAGATCGGAATTGGTAACTGTGACGCAACCGATCACAATTTTTGTGTGTGTTCAATTTCCATGAATTTTCGACAAGGTGAACAGTCCAACACGTTGCATTTGCAAAATAGTTTGAGAATAATTTATGAGATGATAGAAGGACTGGGAATTGAGAAATTATCATAGGGAATGATAATTAGTTCTTCTTAAACATTCAAATACGAATTTATAAAACTTTTTCTCAACCAGCATAGGTCAAACACTGTGTAAAACAGTGTGCTTAGTTACATATTCACAGAAAGAAATTTTGTTGATGGTGGGTATCACAGTTCTAAAGAATACTTTCAAAACTACTTGGAAAGTATTTTCTATTTAGATGATGCTTTAAAAGAAAGGGACTTAATTTCAACTGCATTAATTAAATTACCAATGAATGTATTAGAAAAGTTATTGAAAATTCCAAAGGGTTAATATTGTTAATGTAAAGAAAACTGATTAGGAGTTGATGAGGTTCAATAGAGAACTGAATTTGAACAGGGGCCAATCAATGTTATCTGTTCAAGATTTGAACAGAGGAATGCTGTTGCAGAAGACTTGGTGTTTGAGGAGGAAAAGGAAAGTAATCAAAACAGTTGTCAATAATGAGGGTACAGTTATATGGTACTGAAGTACTAGTGGTTCTAGATAAAGGAAGTGATGTTTGTGTGATTAATGAGGGCCTTTATTTTAAGCTAAAAGAAGGAAATGATATTCCAGAGTTTGCAATACATGGTGATAAGGAACCAAGTAATGTTTCAAACTGATATTCAAGGTAGGAGATGTAATATGCATGTAATGCTCATCCAGGAATGTCTGCAGAATTAATTGGTAATAGAAACTTTTGCTGTTGTAGATTTTGTAAGAGGTGTTGTTAATATAAGCTTAGGCCAAGTGGAAAGTGAATTAATATTTTTCAGGATGTATGATCCCAAAGAGTAAACACAGTTAGGTTCGTGTTAAGACATTAAAGAACGAAACTAACGATTACCCTGCTGTAAGTGGCAATGGAAAGTGGGAATTGTAGGTACCATAAGTTATTAGTGTAGAGATGAGATAACTTGTATTCTGTATGATGAAGAGATTGAATACCATAGATGAGGATAGTAATCTTGAAATAGGTAGATTCATGCAAAAATCAGAGGTCTCTAAAAATGATGACAGTATAGTTAATGACAAAATAGATCGGTTGGGTGGCATAGGATATGACGTAAATGAAACACTGAAGAGGCTGTTGAGTAGTCATGTAGAAGTATTTTCCAATATACTTGAGCCTAGAAAGGACAATACCTACCGATCTGCCGTGAAATAGCATATGTCATGTAAGTTGTGGCCATATGCTGTTCCTATAGCAATATGGGAATCTTCAGATTATATGTTGAAATGAAACATCACTGAGAGGTCACAAAGGCGGTGTTGTAGACCGCTTGTATTTGTCTTAAAGAAAGGGAGGTCAGTGAGAAAAACCCTGAACGTCAGAGAAATAAAACAAATAACTGTTCTGGACGTGGATACCCAGGAGTATTAGTTTAACTGATTGAAATATTTAATGATGTGACTGGTACTGATCTGACCACCCATTTCTGGCAGATTCCATTAGCAAATGACTGTAGAAAGCCAGTAGCATTCATTTATATGGGTCGATGTTATCATCTTAATGTAGTGCCATTTTAACTAATTACATCTGTATAAGCACTTATCCAAATGTAATATGTTGTATTAAGAAAGGAATTGCTATCAAGATACACATGTTATGTAGATGATGAATAGTTTCCAGGCAATAATTGGATAAAACACGAGGAGATTTGGGCAAGGTACTGAGTACACCTCCAATCGTAGTATCAAACCTAATATTAGGAAGTCTAAACTTCGACAGAAAGAGATAAAATTTTGAGAAACGTTGTTTGGACAGATGCCATTGATACTAGTCCAGGGAAGATGAAGGCAATAAAAGAAGCTCCAGACCTCAGCAACGAGGACCAGGTTGAAGCGTGCCTCGAGTTATACTATTTTATAGAAACAATTTTAAAATTATTCCATGAATGCACAAGCAGTGTTTTCATTGACTAGAAAAATGCGATCAGTGGGTTTGGACCAAAGACTGCAAACAAAAACTTCATAGAATAAAGGAAACTTTGCATGAAGTGATGAAGTGAGATGACACAGATTTCTGTCAAGGTATGGGTATTCCCACATATAGTTTGCAATGCGTATGGTTTGGAATGTGGTATTACAGCAGGAATGTTCAAATAGTAGAAACTATACATACAATCATGTGAAGCACAATCAACAATCATTCTTGTGAGCAAATACGGACTAGAATGAGATTTTCACTCTGCAGCGGAGTGTGCGCTGATATGAAACTTCCTGGCAGATTAAAACTAGGTGTCGGACCGAGACTCGAACTCGGGACCTTTGCCTTTCGCGGGCAAGTGCTCTACTAACTGAGTTAACCAAGCACAACAATGCATGCAGCAGCAGAAGATACAGAAAAATGTAACACTATGCCTGTTGTAATTACACTAAACACGTACAGATGACACTGGATTTTCTGTCCTCGGTTGGTGGGTCTTGCCAAACGGATGTACAAATCCACTGTTCACTTGGTACTCGCCCATAGAAATTCCGTTCTTAGCTGTGGTATACTGTGGTACGTCAAGTAAGCCTCCTGTCTTGGCACATTTTACTAGTAAAATTTTATCACACAAGACAAGGAAAACTATGATTTTATGTGTTTTAGGGTTCCATGCTTCAGTCTGTAAAAACGGAACCCTTATAGGATTGCTTTGTTATCCGTTTCTCTGTCTGTCTGTCGTACGGTGAAGAATGCTTTTCTGTTGGGAACAGACAGATGTGTCAAGCTCACATTTATGTCGTATTTTAAAGTGTATGGACACTTGGCGGTGTAAAAGTTTGAAGTTTCTAAGGCAATTCAATTAAAGATACGGCCATTTATGTCACTTATTTTGATACTCGAAAACTTAGTGCACGAAACTTTTAGGGTGTCTCCCATTGACAGGGATGGGGGAAATAAATACAGTAGAAGAAGAATGGGTAGCTTTGAGGGATGAAGTAGTGAAGGCAGCAGAGGATCAAGTAGGTAAAAAGACGAGGGCTGGTAGAAATCCTTGGGTAACAGAAGAAATATTGAATTTACTTGATGAAAGGAGAAAATATAAAAATGCAGTAAGTGAAACAGGCAAAAAGGAATACAAACGTCTCAAAAATGAGATCGACAGGAAGTGCAAAATGGCTAAGCAGGGATGGCTAGAGGACAAATGTAAGGATGTAGAGGCCTATCTCACTAGGGGTAAGATAGATACCGCCTATAGGAAAATTAAAGAGACCTTTGGAGATAAGAGAACGACTTGTATGAATATCAAGAGCTCAGATGGAAACCCAGTTCTAAGCAAAGAAGGGAAAGCAGAAAGGTGGAAGGAGTATATAGAGGGTCTATACAAGGGCGATGTACTTGAGGACAATATTATGGAAATGGAAGAGGATGTAGATGAAGATGAAATGGGAGATATGATACTGCGTGAAGAGTTTGACAGAGCACTGAAAGACCTGAGTCGAAACAAGGCCCCCGGAGTAGACAGTATTCCATTGGAACTACTGACGGCCGTGGGAGAGCCAGTCCTGACAAAACTCTACCATCTGGTGAGCAAGATGTATGAAACAGGCGAAATACCCTCAGACTTCAAGAAGAATATAATAATTCCAATCCCAAAGAAAGCAGGTGTTGACAGATGTGAAAATTACCGAACTATCAGCTTAATAAGTCACAGCTGCAAAATACTAACACGAATTCTTTACAGACGAATGGAAAAACTAGTAGAAGCCAACCTCGGGGAAGATCAGTTTGGATTCCGTAGAAACACTGGAACACGTGAGGCAATACTGACCTTACGACTTATCTTAGAAGAAAGATTAAGGAAAGGCAAACCTACGTTTCTAGCATTTGTAGACTTAGAGAAAGCTTTTGACAATGTTGACTGGAATACTCTCTTTAAAATTCTAAAGGTGGCAGGGGTAAAATACAGGGAGTGAAAGGCTATTTACAATTTGTACAGAAACCAGATGGCAGTTATAAGAGTCGAGGGACATGAAAGGGAAGCAGTGGTTGGAAAAGGAGTGAGACACGGTTGTAGCCTCTCCCCGATGTTGTTCAATCTGTATATTGAGCAAGCAGTAAAGGAAACAAAAGAAAAATTCGGAGTAGGTATTAAAATTCATGGAGAAGAAATAAAAACTTTGAGGTTCGCCGATGACATTGTAATTCTGTCAGAGACAGCAAAGGACTTGGAAGAGCAGTTGAATGGAATGGACAGTGTCTTGAAAGGAGGATATAAGGTGAACATCAACAAAAGCAAAACAAGGATAATGGAATGTAGTCTAATTAAGTCGGGTGATGCTGAGGGAATTAGATTAGGAAATGAGGCACTTAAAGTAGTAAAGGAGTTTTGCTATTTGGGGAGCAAAATAACTGATGATGGTCGAAGTAGAGAGGATATAAAATGTAGGCTGGCAATGGCAAGGAAAGCGTTTCTGAAGAAGAGAAATTTGTTAACATCCAGTATTGATTTAAGTGTCAGGAAGTCATTTCTGAAAGTATTCGTATGGAGTGTAGCCATGTATGGAAGTGAAACATGGACGATAAATAGTTTGGACAAGAAGAGAATAGAAGCTTTCGAAATGTGGTGCTACAGAAGAATGCTGAAGATTAGATGGGTAGATCACATAACTAATGAGGAAGTATTGAATAGGATTGGGGAGAAGAGAAGTTTGTGGCACAACTTGACCAGAAGAAGGGATCGGTTGGTAGGACATGTTCTGAGGCATCAAGGGATCACCAATTTAGTATTGGAGGGCAGCGTGGAGGGTAAAAATCGTAGAGGGAGACCAAGAGATGAATACACTAAGCAGATTCAGAAGGATGTAGGTTGCAGTAGGTACTGGGAGATGAAAAAGCTTGCACAGGATAGAGTAGCATGGAGAGCTGCATCAAACCAGTCTCAGGACTGAAGACCACAACAACAACAACCATTGATCTAAAATCATGAAATTTGTCAGGAAGCAAGGTCTCACAGTACAAGTATGGGAAAAAATACATGAACTCTTAACGTGTACTTATATCACGAAAGTAAATTTTTTAGTGATTTGTTTTAACCGTCTGACTATCCATCTAAGATCCTTTTTCTCTGGAAAATGTTGGAGTACCAAGTTCAGATGTATAGCACGTAGTATGGTCTGTAGTACCTTAGGGGTGTAACAATGTTTAGCCTCCAAGTCACTGAAATGAAAAAGATACGCCTGTTTGTCACATTTTTTTTATATTCGAAGACTCACTCATGTAAATCTATAGGATGTTTCTCTTTCACCTAGAATCATGCAATTTCGCAAAGAAACAAGGCTCTGTAGTAAAAGTAAAGAAAAAATTAGGCAATTGATAATCTCTGTTGATATTACAAGAAATAAACTTATTCTGATCTTTTGATTTGACAGTCTGCTTGTCTGCCCGTCTGTTAAAATCCTTTTTTTGTGGAACAGATTGGGGGATCAAGTCCCTATTTATGTCACATACTAAGGTCTACTGTCTTTTGGCGATGTAAAATGTTTTACCTTATAAATAATACAATCTAAAGACTTGTCCAGTTATGACAAATATTTGATACTCGGAAACTCACTCATTAAAACCTATAGTGTATTTCCCGTTGACCTAGAACTATGAAATTTGGTTACAAACAAGTAAAGAAAAAAATCCGAAAATTATTAATTTTTGCTGATTTTATCATTTTCCTGTCCACGTGTCTGCCTCCTCGTCCATTAACTCCGCAATTTATCTGGAACTGGTTGGCATATCAAGTTCAAATTTATGTCACACATTACAGTCTATGATACCTTGGGATCGTAAAACAATCAAGCTCCTACACCAATGTGATGAAAAGATTCAGCCACTTACGTCACATATTTTGAAACTCTGAAACTCACCTATCAAAGTCTAGATTCCTGAAATTCGTCAAGAAGTAACTTTTAACAGGAGAAGTAAAGCAACAAATTTGAAACATGTTAAGTTATGATTGTATCACATAAAAATATATGTTTGCCATTTTAACATACATTGCATTCATCATCTGCCAAAAGCAGTAGTTGAACATGAAAAATAAAGTATAAGTTGCAGTCATATTTTAGTTAGTAAATGAATAACGCTTTATTAAATCCTCCCTCTCCACTTATATAAAAAGAAGCCCTTCCAATTCGATGTCCGGGCTGGCCTGATGGAAAACTGTAGAGATTTTGATATGGTACTTGCATTAGGCCAAATTTTTATTTTCATCAGTCTTCTGACTGGTTTGATGCGGCCCACCACTACTTCGTCTCCCGTGCCAAACTCTTCAGCTCAGAGTAGCACTCGTCAGTAATTTGTTGGCTGTATTGAAATCTCTGTCTTCCTGTATAGTTCTTACTATCTACAACTCCCTCTAGTAACAATGAAGTTATTATGTGATGTCTTAACCGATGCCCTATCGTCCTTTCCCTTCTTCTTTTCAGTGTTTTCTATGAGGAGCAGCGTTTGAAATGGTGAACAGATAATAATATTACAAAAGCCAAAGAAAAGTTTTGCTTCGTAACCAAACTAATTGTGTCAAAATTCTTGACGACGGGACTTAGGTATTTAGATTGTGTTCCTCAATTAGTCATAATTGAAATCATTTTTCACTGCGTGATGGAGTCGTTCACGTAATACATTTCGAACCATTACACAGAACAAAATATATTTTTATCCAATCATGTTTTCACATAGCAGACTTGAAACAGTCATTTCAGTATTTATTGCTTCTATTGATGGACACATCCATGACGTAAGAAAATAAAGTAGTTGACAGTAGATCGATGCGTTATACTATTGCACTTAGTCCTTCCTCCTCGTGGAAGAGAAAGATCAGTGCCAGGGACATTGTTGTTCTACAAAAGTGAGTTATTAACCTGATTACTGCAGAATAATAACGTCTCAAAAACAGCATAACAGTGTAACACTTTAGTTGTAGTATTGTAAACAACCATGTAACCTACCTCACACGACACAATAAGAAAATCTTGGCTGCGTTGTCCTTCATAATAATTTCCAGTTCTTCATAATTTTGGAGAAGAAATATTCATCACGCAACATTTTCGGAAATTTCCACCAAAATGTTTAGTATTTGTTATGGAGCCTGAGTACACAATATTCTGAATAGAAAATCATGTCCGGCATGTCATCTAACGACGCTATAATAAAGGAGATGAGTTTCATATTAGCGAAGAACAACAAGTGCTCATAGTTCCGCAGGTAAGCATTTTAAAACAGATGTTTACCAGATTTTTTTTCTTATTTGGTGCATACTACCACCTCTGAAAGTTGCATACCCTACATTCTTAGCAACGACATTATCGGTACATTTATTTCACAGTCAGAGGTATCAGAAAGATTTTCGCTTGTACCTTTCGATTCGTTCGATTCCGAACCAGGGACACTTACCTCAGACTGACAGATTTATCCCTCTCCATCATCTCTGAAAGTTTGTAAGCTCATCACGGAATCATCCTGGGATGTAGGTACATTTACAACCTCCAGGGCCTGTAACTTCGATCCTGTCTAGCGTCATTTTATGACGTTTGGATGGGTTTCTATTCAAAATATTATGTACCTAGTCCGTTCCACAAGTCCTACAGAGCCTCCTTTTCATGCTATCTTGTAGTTGTCACAGCTCTAATTTACATTCCACTTCCTTCCGATCGTTCTCCCACGGGTCAACCGTCGCCCCCCCCCTCCCCACCTCCCATTCTTTGTGATCGAATGAGCACAGTCATGCAATCAAGATCGATAAAGTGGGAACAACCTACCAAAAAGCGGGCTAATAAGGCAGGATAGGAATGTCTCTGGAACATAACAGCTTTTCAAGCATCGGCTGTGGTCTACGTGATTCAATTTGACCAGATTCATGTTTTTCATAAGTAAATTACTGTGGGAAAGAATACGAAATGATCTGACTTGACTCAACTGCGTTAAGGAGTAACCCATACCACAATTGGGGCGAAAACGCATGTACCTTTATTTTGATCTCGGCTGCATGTAATACGTGTCGAAACGATGCTCTTCATATATTCCTTTCGTCGCCAATTCTGCGAAGAACCTCCTCATTCCTTCTTTACTGTGTGCTGTGTGTTCAGTGGACGACGATTTCAAATGTCATGATGAATTCAGATTTCGTATAATATACCTTCTGACGAACGATTATCATTTGGGATACTATCAAGATTAACTTTAGTTGAGATGTTTCTCTGTCCCTACCAATGTAGACGGTATAAAAATGGATAAATATGTTATTCACTTTGTATGTGCTTAGCGCCTCCTCAAGGACTACCACCTTAACGTTGGTGGGGAGGTTTGTTTATATCAGTGATCCACTGAGCCATGCTGGAGGGAGCTATGCTCCCGGTAGGGTCACCCATGCTAAACAGGGCAGTTGGTGAGATTCAAGACAAAGAGTAGTCCCCCCATGGGGCTCTATCATGGGAGTGTGTGAATGGTAACCAAATGTGTCCTTAGCTAAGTCTGACATTACTTCCATTACTTGCGTCAGGCTTCTTCTGTTATCTTTCCTATTGGACTTCTTTGGCCAACTCTTACTCTTTCGACACCAGTGGTATTAGGTGTATTTCATTTCTCTTTTCTATTCTCCAAGAATCAAAGGTTGGCAAAGGACACTGGAGTCTGCTCAGGCTGCCGATACCTTTATGCAGAAACAAAACTCTGGGAAATGTCCACTGAAATTTGAGAAATCAATGAGATCTGAAGCATTTCAATGCAGCTCTGCCAACAAACCCTACTCCCACAACCTAGAAGGCATGAGTCGTGAGACACCTAGACAGTGTGTGACACATAGTGGATACAGGCTACAAAGCCAATGGGACAGGATGAAAGACGAACTTACTTCTGGAATATATCGGCTAAGGGGAATAACCCCGAAAGAAAATCCTGGTACTCCTAGAAGGAGGCTGAGCAGTTGGTTGGTAACCAATTTTCAGAAAACAAAGACTACTCCCAGTATCCAAACGAGCCTCAGAAAGAGGACGGCCTCAAAGGAAAATGACAAGGCTATGAAAAAGGCGAAACGAAAATGGATAAATGGACACATCAAATTAGCAGCCTGGAATGTGAGAGAAATTTCCCAGAAGAAGGTAGAACTAGTAAATATTCTAAGCAACATGAATATCGATGCTATAGCACTCACAGAAACTAAAAAAAAATTAAGAGGAAATAAATAAGTAGGGGATTACATTACGTTGTGTAGTGGTGTTGGACAACATAAAAGAGGAAGCAAAGGTGTAACACCACTCCTGCACAAAAAATGGGTGAAAGACATTCAAGATTGTACACATCTAAGTGAAAGAATACTTACAGATTGAAATTGATAAGGGGTAACGCCAGCTTTATAAGTGTATATGCCCGTGAAGAATGGAAAAAAAGCTGATTCTGAAAGCTTCTATGAAGAACTACAGAAGACTCCGAGTAAATACGGTGCTACTGATCAGATTATTATGATGGGTGATTTCAATGCCAGAATAGGAAATATCCCAAAAGCAAACGTTATAGGTCCGATTGGAGAACCAATATGTAATGAAAATGGAAAATTACTAAGACATTTTGAAATTTACACAATTGAAATCACAAATTCACTTTTTAAGAAAAAGGATGTACACAAGTATACTTGGGCCAGCTGAATTCTTAGATAAAAAATCGGCTACATCTTAGTAAATGATAAGCTAGCGCTCCAAGTACGGGTCACAAGTTTATAGAGGACAAGATATAGTATGAGATCATTTCTTACTAATCTCCAGAATAGATCTTTTTACAAAAGACTAAACAAGAAACAAACCAATAACATCAAAGCGTTTGTAAGGACAGTATCAGACACCTGTACTAAAGGAGATTAAATGAAGAACCATCAAACTTACAAACTAAATACTATGTAGAAGAAGAGTGGCAAACTCTGAGGAATACTGTATGCAGATTAGCAGAAGCTTCCGGTAAAAAGAAAAGAATACGAAAAAGGAAAGGCCAAAAATGTAGAATGAGGATATAATGAAAGGTGTCAAAGACAAACAGGATGCATATATAAAATACTTAAACAACCCCACTATTGAAAACAAGCAATACTATAAGGAAAAAAGAAATAACGCTAAATGCTTAATAAGGAAAGCACATCAGGAACACTAGGATAGGTTTATTTCTAATATTGAACATGATATCCACGGACGACTACAAATGGCATATGAGGTTTAAAAATCCTAAACACAACAGAAAGAGAGAAGATGCAAATAAATAGTCTTGAAGAAGAACAGTGGATAAATCATTACAGCGAATTCTGATATGATCATACAGCAAAAGAAACTGGAATTGAACAACTAGACGAGGAAAAATTAGATGAAATACAGTCTGACGAATTAACAACTGCACTAACATCACTTTAGAACAGAAAAGCAACAGGAAAAGACGACATTAACGCAGAATTATTAAGAGAGGTAGGACGTCAAACGGGCCAACTTGGAGCAGGAGAGGTACCATAGGACATTTTAATTTCCACTGTCTATATATTTACAAATAAATTCATACTACGTTAACAGTATGACCAGGAAGGATTCAGGATTTATACTGATAGCAGTGGAAGCTCAAAAACGTAACAAAACACATTTCTTACATGTGAAAGTTCAAAAACGTAGCAAAATACCTTTCTTTACATGTGAAATTTCATTATTTTTTCACTTACTACTGGCTGCATTTGTTGCTATAGGTAAACTTTTCTTTCTAAGTAAGAGAGATCCTTTGATGACTTTTGCGCAGCATACAGACCATAGTTACAGATCTATGAAACTCTAGAAGTTATTTAATTTATGAAAAAATGAATGAACTGTTACACTTTAAACTTCATGTTTAGAAAAAACTCAAGTTTTATAGTTAATTATCTCAATTTCTTCTACAGTTTTTAATGGATTTGGGAAATTCTAGAGTTTCATACACCTGTAAATACTGTTTGTATGCTATGAAAAATTCATCGAAGAATTTCTCGTACTTAGGAAGAAAAGTGTACCTATAGCAACAAATGCAGCCAGTAATAAGTGAAAAACTGATGAAATTTCGCATGTAAAAAAAGGTATTTTGCTACGTTTTTGAACTTTCACTGTGATGAGTGTCAGTCCTCAATCCTTACTGGACATGATGACAAGGTTTTATGAATTTATTCGTAAAAGTAAAGACGGTAGAAATTAAAATGTCCTGTGGTGACTTTCCTGCTCCAAGTCGGCCCGTTTGAAGTCCTACCCCTTTAAAATAAGGAGGAACGATGCTACACCAACGACTGCTACATCTCTTCAACGAACGTTGGAAGAAGAAGGGTATCCCCAAAGACTAGAAAACAGCTAGAGTGATATCAATTTTTAAGAAAAGAGATAACAGCTTATGCAGTAATTATAGAGGATTAAGTTTACTGGACTCAGCATACAAGGTGTATGCTAATATTTTAAATACAAGACTTAAAAACGTAGCAGAAGCAGTACTGCATGCGGAAGAAATGGGCTTTAGGAAAGGATGCTCCACAACATATGCAGTTTTTATTCAGCAGCAAATAACAGAAAAATGGTGAGAGTATAATAAAGAAACAACATTCCTTTTATTCACATTAAAAAAGCTTTTGACGATGTCAGTAGACAGAAACTTTGGGAAATTATGACGAATCGCAGATATCCAAAGCATCTGGTAAATGTGATCCAAATCTTATATCAAGACACAAATAGAACCCTAGATTTCAATGGTAAAACACCTAATGAGATACCAACTAATAAAGTGGTACGGCAAGACTGCTGCATCTCTCCACCTTTTTTCAACAACTACATTAATGACATAATACATAAATGGAAATGAGAATTTCAGAACGGCATCTACCTAGACAAGAACATTCTTTTAAATATTCTACTATTTGCTGATGATGCAGTGATCCTAGCAGATGAGGAAGATGACCTTCAGAAAGGAATCTACTTGCTAAAACAAAGAAGTACAAAATTTAAAATGGAAATTTCAAAAGGAAAAACTAAGGCAATGGCCTTCATGGGGAAAGAACCAATCAGAACCAAAATAGTGACAGATCGGGATAATTTAGAGCAATTAAACCATTTGATTTACCTCGGATGTGAAGTGAAATATGGCTACAGCAGAAATATTGAAATTAAGATCAGTAAATTCAGCTGGATATGTGGAACAGTTAACAGAAACCTAAGACATAAAACCAGGAAGACACTCAAATTTTAGAAAACTGTTGCAGTTCCCACGCTGCTCTATAGAAGTGAGACCTGGGTGATTACCAAGAAGCAAGAAAGCCGGGTTCAGGCACAAGAAATGAAATTCCTTAGAGGTGTTCAAGGTTGCACAAGAGAAGACAGGCTAAGGAATCAAGATATTAGAGAAGAACTGCAAATCTTAAGCCTCAGTGCTAAAATTCGAGGTTACAGAAGAAAATGGAATGAACATCTACAAAGAATGGAGAGTGAGAGACTTATCTTAAAGGCAAGAAATTATAAGTGCCATGGGAGAAGAGAGAGAGGAAAACCCCAACAGTGATGTGTACGGTAACAGGCAATTCCTGCCTAATACCTGAAGAGAAAATGAAGATGTGCTTAGCTGATATTGTGGGTACGTTCTAATTATTAACATAATTTTTGTTCATTTTTGTCATGAGTTTTCAAATTGGTTTGATGCACCCCGGCAAGAATTTCTCTCCTGTGCCAACCTCTTCATCTCAGAGTAACACTCGCAAACTATGTCCCCAATTATTTGCTGAGTGTATTGCCATCTCTGGCTTTCTCTTCAGATTTTACCTTCTAGAGCTCCCTCTAGTGCCACAGATGCTACATCTTCTGTCTGTCTCTTCTTCACGTCAATGTTTCCCATATTTTGCTTTGCTCTCTGATTCTGCACAGAACATCCTCATTCCTTACCTTATCAGTCCACTTGACTTTCAACATTCGTCTGTACTACGACGTCTTAAGAGCTTCGATTTTGTTCTGTTCCTGTTTCCACACAGTCCGTGTTTCACTACCATACAGTGTTTGGTCCAAACAAACATTCTCAGAAATTACTTCCTCAGGGCTTATATTGGATACAAGGAGGCTTCTCTTGGGCAGGACTGCTCTTTTTGGCAATGCCAGACGGCTTTTAATGTCCTCCTCACTCCTAGAAGAATTCCTCAACTCTGCCTGATTCGTGAGCCCCAATTCCTATGTTAAGTTTCTCTCTGTTCTCATTTCTGCTACTGCTCTTTACTTTCGTCCTTTTCAGGTTTACTCTCAGTCGGCATCCTGTACTCATTATTCTGTTGGTTACATTGAACAGATCCTGTAATACTTCAACACTTTCACTGAGGATAGAAACGTCAGCAGCGAATCTTATATTGATGTACTTTCAAATTAAATTTTAATCCCCCTCTTGAAACTATGTATTATTTGCATGATTGTTTCTTCGATGTACCAACTGAACAGCAGGTGCGAAAACTGCATCCCTGTCTTACACCTTTTCTAATCTGTGAACTTCGTTCTTGGTCTTCCAGTCTCATTGTTCTCTCTTGCTTCTTGTAGGTTTTATATACTGCCTGTGTTTCTCTATAGCTTGTCCCACTTTTTCCCAAAATGCACAATTTTACATTGTTGAGGCCGACAGATTCTATGAACGTGTCTTGATTTTTCAGTCTCTCTGGCATTATCAACACCAACATCAGAGCTGCCTCTCTGTGGCCTTTACCATTCCTAAAGCCAAACTGATAGTCGTCTAACAAGTCGTAAAGTTTCTTTTCCGTTCCTCTGTTAATATTCTTTTCAGCAGCTTGGATGCATGAGGCGTTACGCTGATTGTGCGATAATTCTCAGAAATATATAGATGACGTCTTTCCAAGAGTCCGATGATCTGCCACCGTGTCATATATTCCACACCCTAACATGAGTAGTCGTACTGCTGCCGCCTCCGCCAACGAATTTAGAAATTCCGATGGACTGTTATATATCGCTTCTACCTTATTTGACCGTTAGCCATCCAAAGCTATTTCAGTTTGTGATTCCAATACTCGATCACCTATCTCTTGTCACAGCTGATTTTGGGGCATTAAAACAGCATTTTCAGGTGAACCTGTCGTGGTTGCAAGGGTAGAGCACGGAAGGTGATCAGGTGTACAACAATTATAGCTGTCTTGTGGTTCTTTTTACTACCATTCATTATGAAGAATTGAACAATACGATAGAACACGGTACAACTGTGAAACAATATTGTATTCTTGTTTCGGATACTGATGTCAAATAAATGTTTTTAAAAATTTCTCTTGGCACTCAGTATGCCTTCAGTACGTTCCACATCACTAAATCCGTGTTCTGTGATAGTTCATTAAATTTTTGCGAAACTCTGATGGTACGACTGCAGTCTTATAAATTCTACACATAAGCTCTTACAGTCGTTTGGTTGTATCTTTTCTCAATGATTTCACAAATCCCAGAGGAATGTTATCTATCCTCTCTACCTTATTAGATTGTAAATGGTCAAAATCTCTATTTGATTCCAATACTCTACTCCCTGTGTCTTCTAAGATCGACCCATTTCTATGTCAGTCCTGTCATCAGAGAGGAAACAAGTATTCCCTCCCTTCCCCCATTCTCATTCTAAGCCTTTCACCAATAAGATCTCCCGGTTCCGTTGAACAGTGTAGCTCCGATTGCGATCTTACTGCCGTTGCCCTTTCTTCTGATTTCACAGAAGGTAATTATGTCCTTATAGGGTACTATATAAATTCTTCAAATTATGTCGGCAGCCATTTCACCTTGCCTTCTTTGCACTTCCAGTTCATTTCATTCCTGATGTGTTTTTGTAATCTTGAATATCTCTGAAAATTTTTACTGTTAGTATTTTTGTAGCTCAGTTGAAGTATTTCTTCCCTTACCAAAAGTTTCTTTCTCGTGTCTATGTTTGCCTGTGCAACTTGAGTGATTAACCTCTTTATCGATGTCCAATCCTCACCAAACGAACTGGCTACTGGGGCATTCATTGTCGAAGTATCTACGCATTAGAAAACATGAAACGTATCTCATTATTTCTTAGTGGTTCAGTAGCCCAATTCATTACACAATGATTCTACCTGAAGAGTCTAGTATACGTTAGTTAGTTCATCATCATCACTGATTGTGAACAGAGCCTTTATCGGCTCCTTGGTATGCTTTACAATCCAATGTCTTGTTTCTAATATTGTATCTCACCCACTTGGAATCAAGCGGAAATCTTCTTTTATCTTCAGGACTTTTCAGAGTTGACCTCCTTCTGTTGTGATGTTTAATAACTGCAGTCGCTACTGTGAGCTGTAATTTAATTGAATGAGTCTTTCTCCTCTCTAAATACTGTTCTTCTTCTTAAGTTGCCAATCCTAGGATTGATTTGCAGCAGCTCTCCATTCTGTGCGATTGTCGGCCAGCCTCTTCAATTCCGTGAAACTTCCGCATCCTAGGTCCTGCATTATCTGGCTTATGTACTTTCTTCTAGGTCTGCGTCTTGCCCTTTTGCCCTCCACAAGGCCTTCCGTTATAGTGTGGAGAAGACTTTCATGTCTCAGAATGTGTCCCATCCATATATCTCTCCTCTTCTTGACCGTCTTCCAAAGAACTGGAACTTCCTCCGCTCTCTGCAGGACTTCTTCATTTGTCATCCTGGCCGTCCATGGAATTTTTAACATCCTTCGCAGACACCACATTTCGAATCCTTCAATCCTTCTTCTTTCGTCCTCTCCAAGTGTCCAGGTTTCGCTGCCGTAGAGAAGCACACTCCCACCAAAGGTCTTTATTAACCGCTTCCTTAACGACAGACTTATCATATTTAATGTGAGGAGTCCTTTCCTTTTATAGAATGCAATCTTTGCCTGATTTATTCTACTTATTACATCTTTCCTACTACGACCATCTGATGTTATTCTGCTTCCCAGGTAGACAAAGTCTTTTATTTCTTTCAGCTTCTCTCCATTCAGCCTTATATTCGTAATTGCTTGATTATTTTGTTTGCTTGCAACTAAGATTTTTGTTTTTGACTTATTAATTTTCATGTTGTACCGTGTAGCAAGAGTGTTTTCCATTTCCTCCAACACTACTTGTAATTCTTCTTCATTTTCCGCTAGGACAGCAATGTCATCCGCAAAACGCAGCATATCAACTATTTTTCCCTGGGTCCTGATTCCATTAGCTTGTCCTAACTTTTCTCTGACCTCGTCCATTGCTTTCTGTATGTACATATTAAAGAGGACAGGGGAGAGTGCACATCCCTGTCTCACACCCTGTTTAATTTTTGCTTGTTGTTGATGTTCCCCACATCTCACTATTGCCACCTCTTCTTTGTATATGTTCCATATCGTTCTCCTGTCCTTGTACTTAGCTCCAGTTTCCCTCAATATCTGGAATAGTTTTTTCCATTGAACCTTATCAAAGGCTTTTTCGAGGTCAATAAATGCAATGTAGGTGTCCTTTCCTTTTTCCATTCTTCTATTATGAGCCTTAGGGCCATAATGGCTTCTCGCGTACCTCTCCCTCTTCTAAAGCCAAACTGGTCTTCTGTGAGCATGCATTCCATGTTCCCTTCAATTCTTCTGAGGAGGATGGTCGTCAAAATTTTTGATGCATGTGATGTTAGGCTGAGGGTTCTGTATTGTGCACACGATTTTACTGGCATTTTCATTGGTAGTGGAACAATAATACACTTTATGAAGTCCTCAGGCAGCTCTCCAGTATCATATATTTGGCAGATTAATTTATACAATTTATCTTTTATTTCTGTTACCAATACCATATTCTCCTGTAACCCTTACTCTTGCCCTGTTACAACATTCGAGTCTTCCCAGATATTTATATTATCATTTCCATTAGCGTACTGCACAGGTGCAGAACAAACACTATCAGCATAGGCGTGGTATGGGGTACCTATCTCGAGCAGTTTAATTGTAAATCGTGCATTTATATGTACCAAAAGGAAGTTTAATCATTGCCCGGAATGCAAAGTGACTCGCCCATGTACGTTTGTGAAGTCTTAACCATGTCATGGTGGCTGTAAGAAGACGTCAATATTGGTGCCGAAACATCGTCCGATTAAAAATCTGTGGGAAAGAAATCACCTCATTGGTGGCAGAAAGCCGGTGTCAGCGTCCATCCTGGAACCGACGCTCCCCGTGGTGGCCAGCAGCTAACACGTGATTTGTCTCCCACACTCCTTTCTGGTTACCAAGAACAGGTGCATCATGACCACTTTGTCAGCAGATCAGGTTCCACAGGACCAATCGACCTTCGTTAGGGGGATAAGTCTACTCGCACGTAAATTTTACTTGACCATCAAAATTAAAATAAATAAATACCTAAACTGAAATACCAGAAATTCTGGCTGGGCCACCAGCTCCTTACTGAATTAGACATTCAGTATCTTTATGTACATTCCCAGCCTCTTCAACTTTTTAACTCTCGCGCAGGTGAGCCACTTTTCATAACACGAGTGGGCGCGCGGAGCACTTTGTACAAATGGAAAGCATGTCGGTCTTTATATGTAACTATGTATAAACACAATTACGGTTTAATGA
Source organism: Schistocerca americana (assembly GCF_021461395.2). Lineage (NCBI taxonomy): Eukaryota > Metazoa > Arthropoda > Insecta > Orthoptera > Acrididae > Schistocerca > Schistocerca americana. Next base: position 48,156,920 of record NC_060120.1, read on the forward strand.
TAGCTTAATGAGATACCGATAAAATACGAGGGCAGTTCAATAAGTAATGCAACACATTTTTGTTTCTGAAACAGGGGTTGTTTTATTCAGCATTGAAATACACCAGGTTATTCCGCAATCTTTTAGCTACACAACACTATTTTTCAACGTAATCTCCATTCAATGCTACGGCCTTGTGCCACCTTGAAATGAGGGCCTGTATGCCTGCACGGTACCATTCCACTGGTCGATGTCGGAGCCAACGTCGTACTGCATCAATAACTTCTTCATCATCCGCGTAGTGCCTCCCACGGATTGCGTCCTTCATTGGGCCAAACATATGGAAATCCGACGGTGCGAGATCGGGGCTGTAGGGTGCATGAGGAAGAACAGTCCACTGAAGTTTTGTGAGCTCCTCTCGGGTGCGAAGAGTTGTGTGAGGTCTTGCGTTGTCATGAAGAAGGAGAAGTTCGTTCAGATTTTTGTGCCTACGAACACGCTGAAGTCGTTTCTTCAATTTCTGAAGAGTAGCACAATACACTTCAGAGTTGATCGTTTGACCGTGGGGAAGGACATCGAACAGAATAACCCCTTCAGCGTCCCAGAAGACTGTAACCATGACTTTACCAGCTGAGGGTATGGCCTTAAACTTTTTCTTGGTAGGGGATTGGGTGTGGCGCCACTCCATTGATTGCCGTTTTGTTTCAGGTTCGAAGTGATGAACCCATGTTTCATCGCCTGTAACAATCTTTGACAAGAAATTGTCACCCTCAGCCACATGACGAGCAAGCAATTCCACACAGATGGTTCTCCTTTGCCTTTTATGGTGTTCGGTCAGACGACGAGGGACCCAGCGGGAAAAAACCTTTGAATATCCCAACTGGTGAACAATTGTGACAGCACTACCAACAGAGATGTCAAGTTGAGCACTGAGTTGTTTGATGGTGATCCGTCGATCACCTCGAACGAGTGTGTTCGCACGCTCCGCCATTGCAGGAGTCACAGCTGTGCACGGCCGGCCCGCACGCGGGAGATCAGACAGTCTTGCTTGACCTTGCGGCGATGATGACACACGCTTTGCCCAACGACTCACCGTGCTTTTGTCCACTGCCAGTTCACCGTAGACATTCTGCAAGCGCCTATGAATATCTGAGATGCCCTGGTTTTCCGCCAAAAGAAACTCGATCACTGCCCGTTGTTTGCAACGCACATCCGTTACAGACGCCATTTTAACAGCTCCGTACAGCGCTCCCACCTGTCGGAAGTCAATGAAACTATACGAGACGAAGCGGGAATGTTTGAAAACACTCCACAAGAAATTTCCGGTTTTTTAAACCAAAATTGGCCGAGAAAAACAATGTGTTGTATTACTTATTGAACTGCCCTCGTAAACTTGTATAGCATGAGCTAAAGCACAGTTCCAATAAACAATAGTGAAATAAACTTTATAACTCTCTGTTGCCACGGACAGATGTTACCCAACAGTAGTGACTCACTCAAAGCATGAAACAGCGCATTTGCATCACATGACAGCCAACAGCTTATTCGATTACGAATTATCTCATAAACAACGGCCTCATTTTGAGACTGTACTGCTAAGTCGCTTTCTGGTTCATTTTCTTGGAGGGACTGTAAATTTTTTCTCGCCTAGCTTGCTGCTTGTTTAATACTATTGCTTCTCACTTGGGCGTATGACAGCACAGTTCATCATTGTATTAGCTGAGGTAATATTGAAGGAATAGATATGGGGTCGCTACAATAAAAATGTACAAAAAAAATTATTTGTGTTTGGCGTATATTATGCATAGGAGCGCCTTCTCGAGGGTTAATTTTAGTAATTCTTGTTGTCACGTCGGCTTGTTTACCTGAACTGTTGTAGTTGGCATTGGTTTCCTGTGACTTTAGAAAACAATCCTGTCATTGAACTGTTGGCTGTATCTTCACTCTCTCCAGCACTTTCCAATCAAAAACGAATCCAACTCCCGATATAATATTTTCTGCTTCTGTTCGATGTAGCGGGAATAATTCTCCGCTCATTCAAACGCTGATGGAAGTTATTTACGCAGAATCCAGACTTACAGGAACGGTTTCATGCAGCAGATAGCTTTTTTAATTTCATAATTTTTTCTTACAGTTACTGATACTGAGAAACTGAGAACTCGTATTCCTGTTATATCGGCATGGAAATCAGTCAATAAACCATTACAGTGCTCAAAACAGAAAAAGGAATGAATCGTCTTGTGGTGGCAGCAAATGGAGATTTGCCTTTCTCTTTTTTATGTCCAAGCTACTTTTAGCGTATATCAATTTCATCTAGGTTCCGCCTTACTGAATTTACTCGTTGAAGCAATAATCTTAAATGAAAGAACACGTTTACTGTTACCAGTCACTGTTTATTTATCTCCACGACTCGTTTCAAACGTTTAAACCTCCATCATCAGGTGGATTTACATTTTTTAGTATGACATTTGTGTGTGTGTTGTGTTACGATATTTCGGACGAACTTGTGGCACTGTCTAGTGGAGAAACAAAACACTATTTCAGGGCCTGGTTTTGGGTTTCTTTTGACAAAAAATTAAACGCGTATCTAACGGAAAACATAAAATAAGTCAATTAAAGTACCTCCAGTGGTCACAGGTTGCTTTCCCTGTCGTAATACATCACATGTATACAGTCATATTTTGTAAACAAATATGGCGTCGGAAACTATTGTGTGTATGGATCGTATAGCAGAAGAGAAAAAATTATCACAAACTACAAAGAATATATGTCTTGACAACACTATTACGCTATACATTTTAAAGGATTTGGAGATGTTTCCAGAATCTACACACATGCAACAGGTAGCCTCAAGTCCGGAAAATCTACAGGACCTAAGTTAGTTGTAAAACCATCTGCTAATTATATTACTGCTGACATTTAGCTTATATAAATGGCACACAATCTGAGTACCCTGCCATTCAGCATTCACACGTGTTTCGAACTATTCAGGAAACCGACAAGGTTTCTTACTGGAAAAAATAATGCTTTCTGTTAAAGCAGCACCCCAGCTACAGAAGTGATCGTGTTCACGCAAAAAATTTAAAAAAAATGTTAAGTTGTAAAACGAAAATTGTATACGGCGAATAACGTTAAAGAAGTGGGAAGAATTCTGAGTCATTATTTTTAAAGCGAGTAAAACATCTGCTACATTTAATAATCGAATAACTAAAAAACTATTCACTCTTCCCAGCGTTTACTTAATAGTAGCGTCACTGGCAGTAGATCCATCATTACTATTCGCCAACATGGCTACAAGTTCCCTCAGTCGCTTATGAATACAACATATGTGGTATGTTCTTATGCGTAAAGAAACTCTGTTCAGTACGAAACTATCATGCTTAAAGCTCTACTGAAGTCGAAACACTGTCCTATTGAAAATCGTGCTGCTCTGCCGTGTTTGTTCGAAGCTATCCCGCTCGCGTATGCCACTAACATTTTGAATGAGTCGTTGCGTAAACCACTACAAAACCTCACTAAATATTCCACAGGAAAAGCAATATATATAAAAACTGAAAGTACCAATTTACTTAGAATAATCCAAAACCCAAAAAATAGTAAAATAGTTCTTATTACTGTAGGAAATCAAGAACGTGTAATGCGTTCATTTGTTAAAGAAATTGAACGAAAAGAGATTTCCGTGGAAAGCCATTACATCATCGGTCATAATAAGTTTTCGGAATTACTAGAAGGGTTATTAAAACCGATCACTCACACAACTACTTATAATCTGCTGTTGAACTCGTAAAAATGAAGTTTTATTTGATAACTCGTGTTAAAAAAGTGTATAAATGTGATTTAATAGTCGCCTAACCATTATAACGTTCGGAGAAAGAAACGAAGCTGTGAGAAACGGTGAGTAGATTTCCCGTTTTGGCGTCACACGAACTACTGTATTCCAGAGATTGTAATTCTTGTTAAATAATGCCGCTGCCACTTTCCTAACGACGCAGGTAGTACATAATCCCTTGATAAAACAGGAAATTAATATTCCTACCTATGGGCTCCCAAATAAAAATCGCTGACGTTAGTTCAGTGAAAATATTTGCAGAGTTATGGTAACTGAGTTGAGTGAGCAGTAAAGAATTATTTTTACTAACTGCGTGATGAAAACGCACAGTTTTTTGGAAAATTAACATGTGTGAACCACTTATAAGATTGTAATGTTTGTACTGAGCAGTTGTTATTACTATGCTTAAAAACAGACATTACATTAATTCCCTACTGCCTTGCTGGGAGCGGCACGATACAGATGCAAGTTTATTCATTCTGACGTTTTGCCAATAATAATTGGAGCATTGTATTTTAAATTTGGTTTCATTTTGTACAGAGACCAATCTCCCAGTTTTCGTCTTTAATTATATAATGCCACTAATTCCTGACCATTTCAATTAGGGTGGAAGCGAGTTGCTTGGTGATGCAACGATCGTTAATTATTTTATGTCGTGAAATCGAACCTGAATCTTTCTTCGAAGTCCGATTAACTTCCTGAAAAGTAATTGCTTTAGTATGAACATTAACTACATTCACGATTATTCGTCACCAAGTGCGCCGTCTACCATCAACGACCATGTTGGCCTGAATTAAATTTTCATTCAAGCTAGAAAAGCCAACGAACATGTTTTTATCAATTCTTTTTAAAAAAGCAGAATTTACAACAATTTCAATTGAAAGTCGGAATAACCGTACCTTCCCCCCTTCTACCGCCTCTGAACGGGATCCTTTTGTTTGAGACTTTGTGATACACATGGACAGAAAACTTGATCAGTTGATACGAAAGGAATTGCTTCCATGCGTATAATCTTCTTTTTGGTGGAAGTGTTGGTGATTAACGTTCCAAAATCAACGTCATCCGTACTGAACGACGTCAAATGGCTCTGAGCACTATGGGACTTAACATCTACGGCAGGGCCGGCCAGAAATTCTGCACGCGTGTGGTGCTCCTGCACATGTGCAACTTCCGGGTCACAGCGTGCACGCCGCAGCCGTCAGCGTTCATGTAGTGCATGTTTCTAGGCACAGATGTCGCTTTATTCACTTGCTGAGGTACTCTGTACCGGCGAATTCTAGTGCTCTTTCCACAGCTTGCAAGCCAACCATGGGAAGGTATTTCGCGTATTAAACATGATTTCAAATAACATTAAACCAATGCAAAGTTTCCAACAACTAATTCTCGGTGCCCTCAGTTACACCCACATAATTTCTGTCTCACTGACCTCTGAACAGAATGACAACCGCAGACCTCTCGATGATGACCTGTACCATTACTGCTATATCTTTCATCAGTTCTGTCTGAAATATGCATGATAACCGACAATTAGATGAATGTTATGTTTTATCGACTTCAGCTGAGCGTGTTGTTGTTGTCGTGGTCTTCAGTCCTGAGACTGGTTTGATGCAGCTCTCCATGCTACTCTATCCTGTGCAAGCTTCTTCATCTCCCAGTACCTACTGCAATCTACATCCTTCTGAATCTGCTTAGTGTATTGATCTCGAGGTCTCCCTCTACGATTTTTACCCTCCACGCTGCCCTCCAATGCTAAATTTGTGATCCCTAGATGCCTCAAAACATGTCCTACCAACCGATCCCTTCTTCTAGTAAAGTTGTGCCACAAACTTCTCTTCTCCCCAATCCTATTCAATACCTCCTCATTAGTTACGTGATCTACCCACCGTATCTTCAGTATTCTTCTGTAGCACCACATTTCGAAAGCTTCTATTCTCTTCTTGTCCAAACTGGTTATCGTCCATGTTTCACTTCCATACATGGCTACACTCCATACAAATACTTTCAGAAACGACTTCCTGACACTTAAATCTATACTCGATGTTAACAAATTTCTCTTCTTCAGAAACGATTTCCTTGCCATTGCCAGTCTACATTTTATATCCTCTCTACTTCGACCATCATCAGTTATTTTACTTCCTAAATAGCAAAACTCCTTTACTACTTTAAGTGTCTCATTTCCTAATCTAATACCCTCAGCATCACCCGATTTAATTTGACTACATTCCATTATCCTCGTTTTGCTTTTGTTGATGTTCATTTTATATCCTCCTTTCAAGACACTGTCCATTCCGTTCAACTGCTCTTCCAAGTCCTTTGCTGTCTCTGACAGATTTACAATGTCATCGGCGAACCTCAAAGTTTTTACTTCTTCTCCATGAATTTTAATACCTACTCCGAATTTTTCTTTTGTTTCCTTTACTGCTTGCTCAATATACAGATTGAATAACATCGGGGAGAGGCTACAACCGTGTCTCACTCCTTTTCCAACCACTGCTTCCGTTTCATGCCCCTCGACTCTTATAACTGCCATCTGGTTTCTGTACAAATTGTAAATAGCCTTTCGCTCCCTGTATTTTACCCCTGCCACCTTCAGAATTTGAAAGAGAGTATTCCAGTTAAGGTTTTCAAAAGCTTTCTCAAAGTCTACAAATGCTAGAAACGTAGGTTTGCCTTTTCTTAATCTTTATTCGAAGGTAAGTCGTAAGGTTAGTATTTCCTCACGTGTTCCAACATTTCTACGGAATCCAAACTGATCTTCCCCGAGGTCCGCTTCTACCAGTTTTTCCATTCGTCTGTAAAGAATTCGCGTTAGTATTTTGCAGCTGTGACTTATTAAACTGATAGGTCGGTAATTTTCACATCTGTCAACACCTGCTTTCTTTGGGATTGGATTATTATATTCTTCTTGAAGTCTGTGGGTATTTCGCCTCTCTCATACATCTTGCTCACCAGATGGTAGAGTTTTGTCATGACTGGCTCTCCCAAGGCCATCAGTAGTTCTAATGGAATGTTGTCTACTCCCGGGGCCTTGTTTCGACTCAGGTCTTTCAGTGCTCTCCGTAGTCCTTCACATATTAAAAAAAAAAGACCCTAAATGTAAGTATACAACAATCGGTTTAATGACCAATTTTCCTGATAATAATGTGACATGGAGCAGAATGATGCAATAATGCACAGTTAGTAAACAATAATTTTTAATTCTGAAAGGAATAAATCCAAATACGTTAATCAGTGGTCATGAGAAATGATATAGTTAATATCGGGCACAAAAAAACACGGCTCATTGACAAACGCAAGCAGTTGCGGGAGATTTTCATCACTGATGCTTGATCGAAACGACTGAGAACATAGATCTTCCGTTCTTTGCGCACGTGTGCAGCACTTCCGCACGTCTGCACACTGTGCAGCGTTTGGCCGGCCCTGATCTACGGTCATCAGTCGAACGACGTCATGTTTGCCCACGACACTGCATATAATAGGCACTTATCACCTCCGTTCGAATTTAGCGGTTTTGTGTACGGAACAGAGTTCGAAGTAAGAGCTTAGTATCAAGATCAGTAAACTCGATAGACTTGTTCTTTTAAGTCACTATTTTCTTATCTCTACACGATGCATTACTTCGGGATATGAATCACGTGGTCACTTCCCACATCTGGGAGCACTGTACTTCCTCAACACTGTAATTAGTACACTGTCGTTTGACAGCCTCTGTGTTTATATTTCCCCATGGTACATCAGTTCAGGATAAAATCTACATCGACACTTTGGAATATTAATTGGGGGACTGATGACCATAGATGTTAAGTCCCATAGTGCTCAGAGCCATTTTGAATATTAATTCGAAAGTTCACATTGTATTCCGTAAACATTTCCTTTCGTAAACTTGTGTGTCCATTATCCCCGAATCGCAAACATTATAGCTTTTAAAGGAAGAATAATCCAAGACGAGTAACATTTAAATGCACTCTGCCGACTATCTTTTTCAGTCAACAATGCAACGGCAAAATGTCTGTATGACCACGGTTACAAAACTCACTATCCATGCTCGTATACCAGTCGAGAACAAAACATCCATATCTGCTGTCCACTCCTTTTTTGTCGAAAGTCGTTACGTAGGTATACTCATCTACAATCTCGCACTCGCTAAAAATGATTACAATTAAATATTGTTAAACGTTTTTCATTTTAACCACATACAAATTATTTTAAAATTAACGGCAAATACGAAAAAAAATCCTGTGACTACAACACAACAAAACCCATTAAGTCTCTGACAGTTGCGGAAGATACACAGACTGTAATGCATTACGTTACACACAAACATTAGTGTATGAGTTTCTTGAGATATTCCTGTTTATAGTGTTATCTTCACGTGATTTACATTTGTAAGGCTTTTTTTTTAAATTACTGCTTCCAGTCATAAACATTTCTCTGAACGGTTCAAATGGCTCTAAGCATTTTGGCACTTAACAGAAACATTTCTGTGAACTGTATCCACTATTACAAATAGTTCTCTGTTCAAATAGTTTTCTGTTGAAGGCAACTGCAGCTGAAGTAATCTATGTTACAGAAATAAAGCACTTTCAGCTGTATATAAACTTGTACAGAAGCACGATCGGTTTTTTGACACCAAATCACATCTTCAGGAGCACATCAAGAAGACAAGAAACGTACAATCGACATAATGATAAAAAACCAGTTATCTATGCTCTGCGGCAACCGATATGTGAAATACCCGTTAGCAATACATGTGAAGCTTTACCTGGGACCGTGCGAGCTGGCGCAGTGGTTAGCACACTGGACTCGCATTCGGGAGAATGACGGTTCAACCCCACGTCCGGCCATACTGATTTACGTTTTTGTTGATTTACCTAAATCGCTTCAGGCAAATGCCGGGATGGTTCCTTTAAAAAGGCACGGCCTAATTCTTTTCCCATCCTTCCCTAATCCGATGATACCGATGACCTCGCAGTTTGGTCTCCTCCCCGCAAATCAAGGAGGGGGACTCAATCTTCTGACAATGAAATACTGTTAACGGAAACAAAATAACAGGTGTATTCAAACGGAACTTGTAGTCCCATTCCATATTTTTTCCACTAAATTTCGGTACAGAAGAACTATATCCAGAGTGTTTTGACTCTGCAGAAGAGAATTCCATGTATACAAAGAGAAGAGAATGGACCAACTGGTGCTTATTTATTTATATACTTATTTTATTTCATGTGTGTCACGTTTCCTTGTATCCTTTCCCTTATGCGACCTTGGACTGTATCAATGAGATAGTATGTGATGTAGCAGAAAGCTCTAGTCAGAGGTTGTAGCATTGCATGTGTAGAGTCGTTCTGTGGTAGGATAGTACCAAACCACTAAACGTGAACAAATTTACCAAAGTTGGTGGGCAAGTCAGGTCAGTGAGATCGTGAAGGCCCGAGGATTGGCTCTGTTAGGTTGGCGAACCATCCCATCCACCAACTTTTGAACGAAGAACGGTGAGGCGAGGTGCCCAGTCGAGCATTAGTCCATGGGTCGCAGCACTGGACAGATGTGGAGACGCAGCTCTCGTTTTGGTAATGTTAACAAAAGTATTAGATTGTTTGAAATCTGGTGCCGGCCGGAGTTGCCGTGCGGTTCTAGGCGCTACAGTCTGGAGCCAACCGACCGCTACGGTCGTAGGTTCGAATCCTGCCTCGGGCATGGATGTGTGTGATGTCCTTAGGTTAGTTAGGTTTAATTAGTTCTAAGTTCTAGGCGACTGCTGACCTCAGAATTTAAGTCGCATAGTGCTCAGAGCCACTTGAACCATTTGAAATCTGGTAGGTAATCAAGTCCAGATGTTGGAATCAGGTGCGAGATAACCACTAAACCCCATAAGAGAATTTATTTTCATAATTTATTCGAATTTTAGTAGAAATTTGCGTTTGTGCCTTGGTCAGGCACGCACCATGGGCCTTAAGCTCACGGTCACATTACTGCTCTGCGCTTAACGGAAATTCACTCATTCAATGTATTTTAATCTGCTCTTTCATTTACAGTAATACAGGGTGATTCAAAAGAATACCACAACTTTAGGAATTTAAAACTCTGCAACGACAAAAGGCAGAGCTAAGCACTATCTGTCGGCGAATTAAGGGAGCTATAAAGTTTCATTTAGTTGTACATTTGTTCGCTTGAGGCGCTGTTGACTAGGCGTCAGCGTCAGTTGATGCTAAGATGGCGACCGCTCAACAGAAAGCTTTTTGTGTTATTGAGTACGGCAGAAGTGAATCGACGACAGTTGTTCAGCGTGCATTTCGAACGAAGTATGGTGTTAAACCTCTTGATAGGTGGTGTATTAAACGTTGGTATAAACAGTTTACAGAGAATGGGTGTTTGTGCAAAGGAAAAAGTTGTGGACGGCCGGGAACGAGTGATGAAAATGTAGCACGCATCCAGCAAGCATTTGTTCGCAGCCCAGGAAAATCGACTCGCAGAGCTTGCAGAGAGCTGCAAATTCCACAATCAACTGTATGGAGAGTCCTACGTAAAAGATTAGTTATGAAACCTGAACGTCAACTACCCGAGGCGATGGATCGGCCGCCAGGCAGCCCGTGACATAGCACTTCATCACTGGCCTCCAAGAAGCCCTGATCTTACCCCCTGCGATTTTTTCTTATGAGGGTATGTTAAGGATATGGTGTTTCGGCCACCTCTCCCAGCCACCATTGATGATTTGAAACGAGAAATAACAGCAGCTATCCAAACTCTTACGCCTGATATGCTACAGAGAGTGTGGAACGAGTTGGAGTATCGGGTTGATATTGCTCGTGTGTCTGGAGGGGGCCATATTGAACATCTCTGAACTTGTTTTTGAGTGAAAAAAAACCTTTTTAAATACTCTTTGTAATGATGTATAACAGAAGGTTATATTATGTTTCTTTCATTAAATACACATTTTTAAAGTCGTGGTATTCTTTTTGAATCACCCTGTATTTTGGAGGATTTTTATTTATTTTCCATATGTTTTCTCTGTGAACTTGCTCTCGCGCCACGTCGTCGGTCGGAGCAACCGCCACATTGATAAATTGTAGTTTCGGTCTGAAAATGTATTGCACACGATGAATAATCATACGATAATGGGCGAGTGTAAAATAGGGTAGGAAGAATCTTGTGTGTCCGTATGTTTTGGATTTCTGTTGGCTATCGAAACTTGGCCACGTGTGTTGAATACCATTGAAGTGATGTTTCTTGCGCTCCCCCATAACTATTTGATTTGTTGGTGATGTTGTGCGTTAAGTAAAATGCATGGTTTAAACTCGAGCCACTAGGAAAAGTATCAGATTTTAATGCCCATTGATTTAGTAAGGACTTGCGAAATACTCTTCAACCCTGACCTATTTTTGCTTGTGGTGTCTTTGCTGAACTTGTTCTGAGTCACCTATAGCAACTGAATGTAAGAAGCATCAGTTTAGGTATTATTGCATTTTACATTGAAGCCAGGTCTGCGCTCCCTAGTCCCATTCCATAATTACGCGGCGAAACTGAACCATGTAACTAGAGAGACCAGTTTTGTTGATGTATATTGCAGGAGCACGATTAGGTGTTGAAATACCATCGGTAAAGAATAAATATCAATTAATTTCTACCCTCGAGTGATTCTTTGCTCCCTCAATTATAAAGAATAGGTGAAAGTCAGTACCAAAGTCGAATCCTGGGTCATGAATGCAAATAAAATCTATATATTGCCTATTAAGCCCTGTAATGGCCTATTAAGCCTTCTGTAGTGGTTCAAAAAAAAAATAGCGTTATCAGTTGCGTTCAAATTTTTACCGGTTGGTTATAACCATCCGCTAGAAATAATTAATATCCGGCATTAACTCGCAGGGGCCAGTAACTTCGTGGACCACACGAATTTAAGAAACCATCTACTACAGACAGTAGCTTGCAGGAGCGATAGGGCATGACAAAGCGACGGTAAACTTCCTACTTAGGTAGAGTTCTACCACCATCAGTAATGGAAAGTTACGTTGCAGTATAATAAACGTAAAGGTCGTCGGGAGTAGGCTGTAACGCGATGTCTATTTAACCGTCGGTTAGCTAATTTAGACTGTGTCATTGTTAAGTACCTGTAAAATCAACATGTACCTGTAAAATCAACATATATAAATAACACTTTATGCACCTCACATTAAGATAAAACATTACCGTACAAATTTCTTAATTACATTTGTAACATCTATATTTCATGTCATTTGTAAATCGCTCTTAATTACCAGTAAAAAAGTAACCATACTCCGTCATTTTGCGAAAGGATCCATACTATAGTGACGGCTTTCAAGATCGTATTCCGAACTTTACTCTGTGTACAACAACATAGTAAAAAATGGTTCAAATGGCTCTGAGCACTATGGGACTTAACATGTGTGGTCATCAGTCCCCTAGAACGTAGAACTACTTAAACCTAACTAACCTAAGGACATCACACACATCCATGCCCGAGGCAGGATTCGAACCTCTGACTGTAGCAGTCGCGCGGTTCCGGACTGAGCGCCTGAACCGCTAGACCACCGCGGCCGGCAAGAACATAGTAATCACAGATTCATATTCATCCAAAGATTTGAAGTACATGTGTTCCCAATACTGGTTGATACATTTTATAGAGCAGGTGACATTTAGTTGGCACCCTTTCGCGCATTGTATATTGCTTGTTACCTTAAAAATATCTGTAGGTATCTCTCTGTATATATAGTCAGGTCTGGCTTCTGTGTGTCTAGAAAAAGCTTTCAGGTACTGATGACTTTCGATACAAGGCAGTCGTCTTACCTGTCACGTCAGAAATTGATGGCGTATTTTGTTTAAATTATTTGTGGAATTTTGTACGTACCTCATACATTTTTGTTAATATGCAATTTAAAATAATTTTGTTCTGTCCGGTGATATGCCATGTACAGTATACAATATTTTATTTCCATTTCTATGCCCTTAACGTATTCTTTGGTCGCTGACTGTTTTTATACAACTAAGTACGGCACGCCAGCAACATGCAACAAGCATATGATATGTGCTATTGATAGTCTGAAAATCTTTGAATTAATATGTATCAGTGAGAACACATTACCAGCTGCTGTCAGTCACCGTGTTGTTGTACGCAGGGCAAAGTTCAGAGTGCAAGCTTAAATCGTGTGACTGTAACGTGGATCGCTTCGTAAAATGAAGGAATATGGCTACTTTTTATTTGTAATGAAGAGTGATTTGAAAATGATATAAAATACAGAGATCACTAACGTATCTTAAGTGAGGTTTATAAAGTGTAACTTATACGTGGCGATGTATACAGGCATGTAACGTTTTTCCATGTTAGTTTTACAGGTGATTGACAGTGACGCTTTGTCGAAATTAGCTAATCACACGATTAAGTAAACATCACATTACAGACTACTACAGATATGTTTACGTTTATTAAGGATTTGGAGGCTGTGGATCCTGACAGATACAAAATTTTAATGACAGGTAAAGTTAATAATTTAGAAGTCTTACGCATAGAAGTAAAAGGGTGTACAAACATTCTGGAAGAAATTGAAATTATACTGAGTCTAAAAGCTATACTCACAGTACACGCTTAACTATCAGATGGAGTTAAGACTTTACAATATAATATGGAGCTTTGCCTTTCAAGTACTTAATGTCACAGCTGTTCGACTACTCGGTTATTGATCTCGGGGTTTTGGTTATATGTTCTTGCGTGTAGTCTGTTTGGTTTTAATGATTTTCACAGCGAAGTATTTTATAGTTTATACGATTGCGATGTGTAACGGGGGCCTCAGTCATTCGCACGGTGTTTGGGTACCCGCAATAATGTTTGCAACTTTCCCCGCTTCGCGTATGGTGCCGCTAGTTCCGTGCTTGACACACATGAGCACATTGACTATCAGTGTGGCCCTAAACGGCGTGGCAGTTGGAGGGTTGCTGTCCACCGCTTCTTTGCACGAAGTGAGTTTCGTTAACCATGGGGTTGGGTTTCAGTGTTGCTAGCTGGGGCTTTTTAGATTGTCTTGTCTTCTTATTTTTCACTTTTCATTGTAGGTAAGCTCGCTTCTAACATATCAATTTTTTTCAACTGGTCAGTTTGAAGTATGATGCCCTGCTCGTTGGGGGTAATAGTACTTTGTTTTAAGGAGGCTGTGTCGCTCTTCTTCCTGTGTCAGAGTTTAAATGTTTTACTGGGATGTGCGTATTTCATATAAGTTGTCATAGAGCGTAGGTAATTGTTTTATGTATCGTAATGTCGAGTGTACGTTTTCTACCTTGTAGATGTACACTTGAAGATGTGATTTGACATTGCGAAACCGGTCTTGGTCCTGTAAAACTTCATATATGCTCTATGTCATCAAAATTATCGGGACACCGGGCTGAAAATGACTCACAAGTTCGCGGCGGCCTCCATCGGTAATGCTGGAATTCAGTCTGGTGTTGGCCCACGTTTAGCCCTAATGACAGTTTCCACTCTCGCAGGCATACGTTCAATCTGCTGCTGGAAGGTTTCTTGGGGAATAGCAGCCCATTCTTCACGGAGTGCTGCATCGAGGAGATGTATCGGTGTTGGTCGGTGAGACCTGGCACGAGGTCGGCGTTCCTAATCATCCCAGAGGTGTTCTGTAGGATTCAGGTCAGGGCTCTCTGTAGGAAAGTTCGTTACAGTGCTGTTAATGTCGTGTATTATGAACGGGTGCTCGATCGTGTTGAAAGATGCAGTCGGTATCGCCGAAATGCTCTTCAACATTGGGAAGCAAGTTGGTGCTTGAAGCATCAATGTAGGCCTATGCTGTGGTAGAGCCACGCAAAACAACAAGAGGTGCAAGCCCCCTCCATGAAAAACACGACCGCCCTCTCCACCTCCGCCTCCGAATTTTTCTGTTGGCACTACACATGCTGGCAGATGACGTTCACTGGGCATTCGCCATACCCTCAACCTGCCATCGGATCGCCACATTGTGTACCGTGATTCGTCACTCCACACAACATACTTCCACTGTTTATCATCCAATGTCTGCGCTCCTTACACCAATCGAGGGCCGGCCGGAGTGGCCGTGCGGTTCTAGGCGCTACAGTCTGGAGCCGAGAGACCGCAGCGGTCGCAGGTTCGAATCCTGCCTCAGGCATAGATGTGTGTGGTGTCCTTAGTTAGGTTTAATTAGTTCTAAGTTCAAGGCGACTGATGACCTTAGGAATTAAGTAGCATAGTGCTCAGAGCCATTTGAACCATTTTGAACCAATCGTGGCATCGTATGCCATTTACCGAAGTGGTGAGTGGCGTATGAGCAGCCGCTCGACCACGAAATCCAAGTTTTCGCACCTCCCGCCTAGCTCTAATGGTACTTCCTGTGGATCCTGATGCAGTTTGGAATTCCTGCGTGATGGTGTGGATAGATGTCTGCCTATTACACATTACGACCCTCTTCAATTGTCTGCGGTCTCTGCCAATCCCCAGAGGAGGTTGGCCTGTACGCTTTTGCGCTATTCGTGTACCCTCACGTTTCCACTTCACTATCACATCGGAAACAGTGAAACTAAGAATGTTTAGGAATGTGGAAATCTCGCTTACAACTTATGACACAAGTGACACCCAATTAACTGACCACATTCGAAGTCCGTGAGTTCCGTGGAGCGCCCCTCTCTACTCTCTCACGATGTGTAATGACGACTGAGGTCTCTGATATGGAGTACCTGGAAGTAGGTGGCATCAAAATGCACCTGATACAAAAATGTGTGTTTTTGGGGGTGTCCGGATACTTTTGATCATGTAGTGTAGCTGCGTGTGGTTTATTTCTAAAAAAATACATCCACTGGGTTGGTATCTAAGTTGATTTCACGTAAATTAGGTACTAGCTCGTTTTCGTCTCAGCAATTATTCCCAAAAGTGTGAACAGCGTGCTGAAATAAAAGAAATACTAGCATTTATCATTGTAAACGTCGTTCTCCGTTCCTTCTGGGTCGAGGCAAGCCGCAGATCTTGCGCAAGTTTGCTGCCCCGTGAACCCGGCCTCCTTCCACTCTGCGGCTTTCGAGCCGTGTTATCGGAACTCACTGCGTGTGTACCGACCACTTCACAATGTTTGCTCTTCCAATACCGACAAAACTTCAAAGTCAAGTTGTGTCTTGTTTCGCGGGGGAATGGGAGAGCACGTCTATCGGTTCGCCAAATGCGCCACAGGATAAATCCACAATTACGTACGCAATGTAGGTTTCCCGCAGCCAGATAAAAATAATATTTAGAGATGGGAAACAATTATTTTTCTTTCTTGAACAGAATAATGGGGTTGGATAAGAGGATAGTAGAGATAACAAGAATATTATTGCCACACCACAGTACACGTGGAAAAACGACAGATCGGGGCCGAGCTTCTGGAATTCAGTTTCTAAAATTTTTTTGGTTACATCAAACGTTAATTTAGAGATATCAGACGCTGTTTTTAAAAACAAAATCATTCACTTACCAAAAATGTTCCGTACACTAAGTCATTTACCCATCCTCCATCGTTGGTTGCTGTCCGACTGGGTAGCTGCGCGGTCAGCGCGGCAGATTACTTACTGAGTGGGCTAAGGTTCGATTCCCGCCTGAGTCGGAGATTTTTTTTCACTCTGAGACTGGGTGCGGTGTTCTCTTTACGTTCGTATCGTCGTAAATGACGCCCCATTACTGAGACGGCTGTATGGGCTCATTCCGAAAGCCAACATATTCTTTTTTTAAGAAAATAATACGCCATTGCTTGCTATTTGTCGTCGCCTACAGCTCTTATACAGTTCAGATTCACGTACTAAAGAAATTCATATGCGAAATAGTTAAGTATTTCTTGCGTTATAATTCTTTCGGAAGAAATGAAACATAAAATGCACATGCATTGACTAAATGGACCTTTAGATGAAGGGGACCACATTTTACCAAAAAGCTTCGACACTTTATGGGATGAGACTGTCCCAAACCATAACGTTGAGGGATGTGGAGCGGCACTGTTGCAGGATGGCCACTTCGGGCTCCAAGGTACCGTGTGTGGGAAGCTGTGGTACCAGACATCCAGTTCCAAGGCGAGCACGAAGTGGAGAATGCTTACCCATCAAAGTTTTTTAATATTAGATCGTTCCATTCAGTAATTCAAAACTACCCTCCAAAGTTTTCCGTTCAGTTAATGAATCAACAATTAGAAATTTCAGTGAAAATCTTCAGTAGTTAGACTGGGATGAGGTGTACAAGGAACCTGATGATAATTTAAAATATAACTTACTTCATGATACACTTGTAAGAGAATTTGAAAACTGTTTCCCCAAGAAAGTAGTTAAATGTAATTGTAAGAAACCATGCAAAAAACCTTGGCTTACTAAAGGAATAAATATATCTTCCAACCACAAAAGGGAACTGTATCTAACAACAAGAAAGAGTAATGACCCAGAAACAGCCAAATATTACAAATACTACTGTGCTACATTAAGATAGGTTAATAAAAAGTCCAGGAGCATGTCCATCATGTCTGAGATTAATACCTCTGATAACAAAATCAAAACAATTTGGAATATTATTACAAGGGAGATAGGGCAACCAAGAGTACAGGATGACGGCATCACCATCAAAGCGAATGGAAACTTGATAAACAACAAGCCAGAAGCCGAAAACATTTTGAATAATCATTTTTTAAATGTTGTAGAGATAATAGGATCTAAATGTTCATTAGAAGAAGCAAGGCAGTTAATGGAAGAAGCCTTACCCATACCAGTTGATACAATTGAAATTCCACCCACCTCTCCTTCTGAAGTTAGGAAGATAATAAACTCTCTGAAGAATAAAAGCTCACATGGAACTGATGGCATTTCAAGCATGATAATAAAACCTAGTTCCCAAGAAATAAGTGGGATTCTTAGCCACACATGTAATAGCTCTCTGAAGCAGGGTATTTTCCCAGGTAGACTGAACTATGCCATTGTTAAACCACTGCATAAAAAGGGGGACACGTCTGATGTCAACAACTACTGCTTAATCTCTCTTCTGACTGCCTTATCCAAAATTGTTGAAAATGTAATGTATTGTAGAGTAGCTTCACACCTTTGTAAAAATAAAGTTTTAACAAAATGTCTGTTTGGTTTCCAGAAGGGTTTTTCAACGGAAAATGCTATATATACTTTCACTAATGAAATATTAAATGCTCTGAGTAACTGGAAGTCGCCCATTGGGATTTTTTGTGATCTGTCAAAGGCTTTTGTTTGTGTAATTATGGAATACTTCTAGATAAGCTCAAGTACTGTGGTATGAATGGGACAGTGCTCAAATGATTTAAATCATACCTAACTGGGAGAGTGCAGAAAGTTGAAATAAACAGTTCACATAATATGCAAAAAACTGGTGATTTTTCAAACTGGGGAACAATCAAGAATGGGGTGCCACAAGGTTCAGTCTTCGGTCCTCTGCTGTTCTTAATATATATTAAAGACTTGCAATTCTATATTCACGAAGATGCAAAACTGGTACTTTTTGCGGATGATACAAGTATAGCTGTCACACCCAGCAGACAAGAATTAACTGGTGAAATTGTAAACGGTGTTTTCTGGAAATCATTAAGTGGTTCCCTGCAAATGAGCTCTCTTTAAACTTCAACAAAACACAGTATATACAATTCCACACAGTAAATGGAATGACGCCATTAATAAATATAGATTTCGATCACAAACCGGTAGCTAAGGTAAAATATTCAAAATATCTAGGCGTATGCATTGGTGAGGGGTTGAAATAGAAAAAACACACTGAGGATCTGCTGAAACGTTTGAGTTCAGCTACTTATGCTGTTAGGGTCATTGCAAATTTTGGCGATATACATCTGAGTAAATTAGCTTACCACGCCTATTTTCATTATTTGCTTTCGTATGGCATCATATTCTGGGGTAACTCATCACTGAGTAAAAAGCGTGTAATCAGAACAATTGCTGGAGCTCATCCAAGATAATCCTGCAGACACCTATTTAAAGAGCTAGAAATCTTCACTGTAGCCTCATGATACATATATTCGCTCATGAAATTTGTTATAAACAATCCGAACGAATTCAAAAGTAATGGCAGTGTACATGGCTACAACACTAGGAGAAAGGATGATATTCACTACTCAAGGTTAAATCTAATTTTGGCTCACAAGGGGGTAAATTATGATGCCATAAAAGTCTTTGGTCAGTTACCTAATAGCATCAAAAGTCTGACAGATAGCCATACAGCATTTAAAAGGAAATTAAAAGAATTTCTTAGTGGCAACTCCTTCTACTCATTAGATGAATTTTTGGATATAATGAGTGGGTAATTCCCCCCCCCCTCCCCCCTCACCAAAAAAAGTATTGAGTGTGATGTAATATTTTGTGTAATTTAATATCTTGTATAGATAACTTTTATTAACCTGACACGTTCCACATCATTATGAAGTGTCGTATTCACGATCTATGGAACAAATACTAATGTAATGTAATCTAATCAAACCCACAAAGGAGGTCACGCCTGCAGCGCAGGTCCCTGCCGTGGTGGCTGGTAGCAGGGGATGACGTCTGCTGAGTCAGCTGAAGGCTGTGGCAGCAAAATAGCGGCTGGCGATGACGCTGCCTTTGACGTAAGCAGGTGCCAGGTCGGCAGCGCAGTGAGGCTTTCTGGCTGAGATGACTTACACTACGGCCCAGTGAGGTAGCCACGCACGTGCAAATGCTTTGAGCTGAACCCAGGAATCTCGGAGACATGCTGGAGTGTCAGGTGGGCTACCTTGCCTCAGAGGATACAGTTCAAAGCGCGAAACCATCAGGCCTAGCCGACGGCTCGTGGACCATTTCCTTCGCCTTGTTGATGACACTGTCCCATGAGGCTGTAGCAGCTTAGCCACCGAAAACGGGCGGGAGTAGTGCAGCTATCAAATGCACAGTAACGAAGGACTGCTACCAACAGGTGATCTGTAGAAATACACATTCGTTATGCCCTGGGATGTTATGACAGGAGCTGGGTTACCGTCGTGTTGTCGGCTGTTAAAACGCTGCGTTGCGCCACAGTATGTGGCAGTCTCTTCACTGTGATGGTACTTCAACGCCCTAGCAGCCCCCAGCTACAGATATAAGTTGGTGGTTCGATTGGCTAACTGCGACGTACTGCCTGATGCCTCCGTGGAACCTGGAAGGTAGACTGCGTTATATCTTTAGTGGTCTTCAAACTCCTTACTAGCGCGCTAGCATTGTAATGATGTATTTACATTGTCCCGGGCAGTAAAGCACAGATATCAAGTAAAATTATTTTAGTGATATGTCTAGCAGGTGTCCGTAAACCTATCTGCCAATATCTCCTCAGGCTGGCTGTTTAAACATTGAATTGCGAAACAAGATTTTCCTCTTCCACAATCCTCGTTTTTGAAATGCGCTTCGGTTGTGTGCTTAGATTTATATCGAACAATTTTGTAAAATATAGAAACCGCATAATCTTTTGTTATGCACACGACCGGTTTTGGAACATTTAAATTTCCATTGTACGGTATAAAAATAAAACCACTTAAACGTCTGAAGCCATCTTCACCCCAGTGTTAACATGGAACCAATGGTTCCCGGTCATGCAACACAGGGGAATGGTTTTTAAGGAATTAATTTATGTCCCTTTTATCCTTTTGGCACAGGAATGGTCGTGCACACAATAAAAGATTATGGATTAAATAAAAGTTGTGCGGTTTCTTCATTTTACGAAATGGACTTACACAGTTGGGTCTGTCCCATATGAAAAACTCTTTCTATATCGGCTATTCTAGAGGAAATGACTTTTTTTTGTAGCGAAGTTGTGTTCATCGGGATACTTCTACCACTGCGACAAATCCCACGGAAGGTAAAGATGTTTGAATCTCCACCGGTAACATACAAACTGTCAGGAAGATTCTTAGCGTACTACATCACTAAACAACTAAACTTTGTGACAATAAAGTGAAGCATTCAGAATGAGAAGAATGAAATGAAATGAAACCCCAGCAGCTGAGAATGTATGTTACTTCACTGAATACAAAATCCGATAATTTAAAAAGCGCTTGGCATTACCAGCCCTTTTACTGGTATGACGTTGCACCCTCTCTGTCCTGCATGTTTGCACTTGTTCGTTTGGCAAGGGTGCCTTACACACGTCGATTCCTACCGTGAGACAAGCTGGTCCAAAACTGTTGTAATTGGTCAGAGGTAAGTGGTAACTGCTTGCTGGAACTGGACGGTGTTAATGTTCCAGTTTGTCTCGCAGGTGATCTGTTGGAGACAGATCTCGGGTGGACCTGCCTGGCCATGGGAATACTTCAATGGCACGCAGAGCGCTCACAGATGCAACTTCCGTTGTTCTGTTAAAATACTGTCTTATGTGAGGTAATACATGAGGACGCTAGATGTTCGCGACATAACGTTGTGCTATCAGGGTTCCTTCAATTACTAGCAGCCGTGACGTCACCCCCGATGGCTCCGACGCCATGACACCAGTAGTGAAACCGCAGTGCGTCTCGGAACGGTGCTAAGAATATGATCTCTCCTCACGTCGTCGCCATACTGTCCGATAACAATCATCTGGGGTACTGTAACACTTATTCTCTGCACTTATCTACAGCTCGTTGTCTGTGCCAAAATGTCGTCGTCATACCCAGCAGTTCACAATTCGACACCAATCATCAGCACTCCACATTCCCAGTTCATGGTACCATTCCAAACGCAGTTGTTTGTGTTGTGGTGTTAACGGTTGCCTACGCACGATATTTCTTTAGTCCAGCTGCTGCTTGTCTCCGAACAATGGTGCGGGTTGACACGATATCAGGAAAGTGCACTACTTATTCCCATACGGCAGATACAGTTATGAACGAATTGCGATGTGATTGGTACGAAATTCGGCCATCCTCCAGTGTCGTTATCGCACATACAGGGTGGTGCACGATAAGTCACCCGATTGAATTTTGACCCTACAAGTGTACTAATTGGGCACAGCTTTCAAATTGTTCTCTCAACTTCGTGCAGTTCATGGAAATTACACCAGAAGTCGTTGCGAGTTCATCGCTTCTGTTGTCAATCCGCCATTTCAGTATGCTGCGATGGCGGTTAAAGGAGGGGTGATAGTCGCACAGAAGACGAAGACTGTGTTACCGTTCGCGGCGATGAAGAGGTCATCAGCCCCCTAGACGTAGTACTATTTAAAACTAACTTACCTAAGGCAGGATTCGAACCTGCGACCGTAGCAGCAGCGCGGTTCCGGACTGAAGCGCCCAGAACCGCTCAGCCACAGAGGTTGGCGACGAACAGCGTTACACTGACACAGGGAGGTTTCGTGCTTATTTCGTCACACGCTGGGCTCCCAGACAATACAAAGGTTACATTGAAAACTTGAAGGTACTAAATCTGTTTTGGCGTGTCAGCATCCACATGCACGTACCGTATGTTCACCGCAAAACATTGAAGCAGTTCGAGTGGCTTTGACTCATTGTCCGAGTAAATCAACAGGAAGAGCCAGTGTCGAGTTGGGAATTTCACGTCAATCTGTAAAAATGATTATCAAATCCGACTGTCGCACAAGCTTGCTGCGAGAGATAAGGAGCAGTTTGCAAGGTGGGCAATCGAGTAAAGCCAAGAGGCAGTGCTACACAACAAATGGTTTTCTGACGAAGCTTATTTTTACGTGAATGGTGTTGTTAACAAAGAGAAAGTTCCAGTACCTTTGTCAGAGAAGCCAGGCATTGGTTTCCGGTTATTCTCTGTGCCGGTCTACAGCTGATTCTCTGTACCAAAATATTGTCATCATAGCCAGGCGTTCGCATGAGCAGAGATGAAACTCGAGGTGAGCAAAATACGGGCTGTATTGTGGGGGATCGAAAGCTTTCCAATCAAAAAGCTGCAGGAGCATCTTCACTGCCCCTGCAGAATCCGGCTGAGAATTGTCTTGATGGAGGCAACACATGGCAGTAGTGTTATGTGTGCTGCATAGCTTCAGGGGAAATTTCTCACCAGGACCTTGTACTTGGAAGGAGACACTATTTCCTAAGCATCTTTACCTGGTCACCGTGCGCTCAGAACTGAACAGAGTGCGGTGGCGAAACTGCAGGCGTACTAGAGACACTGCCCAAGACATAACTGCAAAACTTCATCGGGTTTTCACAGTGACTTCAATTTCGCGACCGATCGGAACTTACTTTCCGAATAGCCCTCGTATATTAGCTGTTACTTGTCAGGTTTCTTGACTATTAATCGTGGTGTAGGCTGTTACAGTTATCTAGTGTGTCGAAAGATATTTGTGGTGAAAAGGTGGTGCTTCACACGAAGTAAGATGATTAATGGATGCGTATTCTTTATTACGAGAAGTGACCATAAAGTGTAAATTACAAGCTCAAAAGTATCAATCTTTGACCTTGAAATGTTGTTATGGTGTTAGTCCTCTGAATGTAGTCTCTTTAATGCGACAAAATTTCCCATTGATAAATGACTTGTTGGAGACATTGGTTGTAGAAGTCAGCACTCAAGAGACGTTCCGTCTCAAAACATCATCTCGTCTTCATGCTGAAATTGCGTGCCACGTAATGGTTTCTTCGCTGGCGTAAACGAGAAGATGTTAGTCCAAAGGACACGATAACGGCTGGACTATATTTTTTTTCTCTCCTATTAATAAATGAAAGGATTTAGTACTGATTTTAATGTTACATCTAGCGACAAGCCAAGAGACAAAGCTATTAAGCTAAACCTCTCCAACGACGAACTGAAAAGTCATGGCCTTCTTCATAATTTTCTTACTGAATCTCAGATGAATCAGAAAACCAGTGAAGTTAAAGAAAGTGATAATTTACTCCTAAATTTATCTATTCCTGTTGTAAAAAAATTTATTGAATATCTTACAGCAAAAAAGAACCTATAAATGAAGGCGTGTTCTTGGCTATGATTCTAGCAGCATTAGGCGCAATTGGATCGTTGGCCGGTTGTGGTGCAGGAATTACGAGAGCTGCCGATAAAAACGAGAAGAAAGATGCAGATTTGGTAGAACAGAAAAGACATGACCTAGAAATGGCGAAAAGAAAAGTGTGGGCAAGTGTATCATGTCTTAAAAAAAGAAAAAAAAAAGAAGTCAAAGAAATGATGCAAAAGTATAACCATCCGTTAAACAACTTTGATAGAGAAAAATTAGTAAACGAACTGAAAATTGCTAATTTTACAGGCGTCTTTATGATTGATGAACTACCGCAAAAAGCAGCATAACCTGAAGCAGGTATTGTTAACCTAGAGACTTCTGATGAAGTAGGCACTCACTGGATATGTTAATTCAAGAATGGCACTGAAAAATTTGTGTTTGATTCGTTTTGTGGCGATATTCCCCAACCGTTAGTGAACTATCTAGGCCGAGATGACTTGTTTTACAACGCAGAGAGAATCAAAATTTCATCAGCTTATATGTGGCCATCTGTGTTTTCTGGTCTTGAAGCGATTTACAGATGGGTGGTCGTTTGATAAAATTCTCGACATAATAAATGGATATATTTGGGAAGATGACTTGGCGAGTAAAGCTGACTTGGGAGAATTACCTTAAAAAATCAAGCAATTTTGTAAGCAGCTATGATCGACTGCTAGTGAAACTGACTTGGAAGATCAGAGAATACAGTTTGGAAAGGAATTAAATAGCGTTTTTAAAATTAACGAAAGGTTATAAAGACTTCACAGGTAGGAGATATGTATATGTAAAAGAGCCTGTTTATAGCCAAGATGTAGTTACCAAAATATCTAGCAAAGCAGTTAAATAACTACGCGAACAAAGCTGACCTCAGCGAATACTACATCAAAAAGGACTAGGCGAAATGTTTCGGTGATTATGTGAGCAAAGCTGAATACATAAGTATTCTCACACCATTGAATAACTACGCGAACAAAGCTGACCTCGGTGAATACTACAGCAACAATGACTTAGAGATAAATAACATAAAAGACAGGATTGATGCACTAGAGAGGAAGATGCAAATTTAATTATAAATGAATGACGACGAGAAGCATATATGGTGTTTGAGATGCAAAAGATTCACAGTTACCACGGTTGAGCCAGAATCGAGGGCAACTCTGTAGAATGTAAGAGTAAGAAGAACAAGTTTGTAGAAAAAGGTGAAGTGGTCGACTGTGAATATTCGAGAAGAAATTGTGAACGAGCTGTACAAATCGGTGAGGAAGAACTTGCAAAAGAGAGCTGTTATAGCATTTGGTATAGACGATTTGTGGCAAGCTGACTTGGTTGAGATGAAGTCTGGTAACCTAACGAACATATCCAAAATCAGTTAAAATATGCGGTATTTGTTGACTGTGATAGATGTACTCTCGAAATATGCTTGGGCGATTCCTGTTAAAGATAAATCTGGTAAAAACGTTACTAGAGCTTTCAGATATGTAGTGGCAGAAAGAAAACCGAAAAATTTGCAGACAGGTAACGGTAAAGAATTCTGCAACAAACATTTTAGAGAGTTGATGAAGCTTGAAAACATAAAATCACTACTCTGCTTTTTTAGAGGTTAAGGCGTCAGTCATCGAACTGTTTAACAGAACCCTCAAGGAAAAAAATGTGGAAACAATTTGCACTTCAAGGTAATTACAGGTGGGTCGACCTACTGCCAAAGTTGATCCACAGACGCAACAGTGTGCATAGCTCAATAGGTATGAACCCTGAAGATGTAATTGATTCGCTACGGCAAAAGGCCGTGGAATTCAGAGGTGAATCACCGTAGTACGCGCCAGGTGATAAAGTAAGAATCAGCAAAATGAAGGGTTTGTTCGAGAAATGTTATACAGTAATTTGGTCTACTGAATAATTAGAAGTCGTTGATGTCAGCAAAAGAAATCCGCCTACATATAAGCTGAAGGATATGAGTGCTAACGAAATTAAAGGACGCTTCTATGAGCAGGAATTACAGAACTTGAAATACCCACATGTTTATCTCGTGGGAAAGTGCTGAAAAATAAATGTGATAAAGTTTATGTGAAGTGTCTAGGTTTGGATAGCTCACACAACAGCTGGGTGAATAAAAGGTGTTATTTTTTAATGGATCATGATCTGATAAACGTTTTAATTTAATGTCTGTACTTACTGTAACTCGCTTTCCGAGTCATATCGATAGCTATAAAGGCAAAATTCTATTTCCAAGATTTACTGCAAATGTCTCTAAAGTATTTCCACTTCAAATCTCCACCCACAAATTCGTCGTAGAAGTGCTTTAAATTTGTGTCACCTTGCCTAAAAATGTTGAGAAAATTAAGGTTGTCTCTCCCCAGTTGCTTAGGAATTTTTGAGTACGTTTGTGCTAAATACAAGCAATCAACATTCTTATGTCGTCCTCTGATAAAGTATTCTCTGAGTATATCTTGATTTTCAAGAATGAAGTCCTAAGAAACAACAACAGAGTTACCAGTCATCTACTGGAATAATTTCATTAGTGTTGCTGATAAAAGTAGTAATCTTTTCTTTGTGTTTATCTTCTCTTTTTTTGTATGCTTTTATAAATTCTTGATGTTTCGGCTGATCTAAACTTCTAGAGTAAACATACAGATGGTTAAGTTTTTCCTATTTCAACCATCCTGGCGTTAAGATATAACTGTCAATCATTAACGTCGTTTTCCCTCACCCACTTGGGCCTGTTATTGCACATTGAATAGAATTAGGTAAAAGATCACCATGTTTCTTTTTCTCTTTCTTTTCACGAATTCTGTGTTTTTGCTCCCAGTCAGTCATCACTTATAATGATAATAATAATAATAATAATAATAATAATAAATGAATAAAAGAACAGATTTTTTGAATATCTACCACTGTACGTACCTAAACGAGGTGCGTATACACAAGTAGAATTGGTTGATTTTTAGTGGACATTTTTAACTCCAAATGTTACATGTGAAAACTACAGATCATACTTTAAGAAAGACGGCGTCAATAATACGTTATTCCCACAGGCCAGTACAGCCTAGATAATTTAGAGAGCTATATACAGAGTCAGCAACCATTGAATGTTGATAATTTAAAGACTAAGCCAAATAGTACGCTCAACATAGTCGAAATTCAGAGCATAAGCCATAAGCTTTATTTTGATAGAGAGCACAGTATCGGGCAGTTGATGGGTTTTACGGAGAATATCTGTGGAACTCGAAGTAAACGCTGTTCAGAAAAGCTGCCGAAAA
Source organism: Schistocerca americana (assembly GCF_021461395.2). Classification (NCBI taxonomy): domain Eukaryota; kingdom Metazoa; phylum Arthropoda; class Insecta; order Orthoptera; family Acrididae; genus Schistocerca; species Schistocerca americana. Next base: position 48,183,900 of record NC_060120.1, read on the forward strand.
TCATTCCTTTGGATAAAATCAAAGTCCATTTTAATTTAACTGATGGTATGTTTGATCATTTTCGTAGGGAGACGAACATTATTCCTTCATTTAAGCCAAAGTTGTTTTAACTAGCTGGTCATTTGCAGTTTGGCAGTCCTATCATGTATGAGCCAAGCTATCCGTTATTTTTCCCAGTTCATGATAGAGTTCAAAATCTGCAAGTCACTACAACAAACTAAAACGATACTGTGATAGATTTTGGTGATGCAAATGTGTCTGTACGTCTAGAAGTACCATAATAGAGATTAACAAGATATAAAGTTATCAGTGTCAGTCTTTTCCAGTAAACAAGACTACTAAAAATAATTTGAAGATGCCATACAAAGATGTAGAAATAGACGTCAAAGTTGGTGACGGCTGGTTTGATAATAATGCTTACTTGTACATGACATTTAATGCGACACAAGTAGACGGCTCAGATTACACTGCTTATGAAGGCAAATCGAATCTAAAACTAGATGACAATTTTCCAATACAACTATGGAGTGCAGGAATTGCCAAGAAAAGAGGACAGATTATCTACAGGCTAGAACATCCAGGTGATTTTTCAACAGTGTTGTATCACCTAACGCCTTCTCTGGACGATGACACAATATTCAAGGGAAATTTCATTAACAACGGAAAGTTGCAAACAAAAGAGAATGAAGTACTTTACGCCCTGAAAATGCTGGGTCGCTTTTTTAAAGATAGGTGTTCTACACATTGGAAAAGTTTTTTGCATTGCTCGCCACTGGTCAATGAATTCATTATGAAAAAAATGTTTCCATATTGTTACCACAAATTGTCGTCGCTGGTTTCCTTCTTCATCTAAGTAGATGGCAAATTTTTCCTGGCACTGCTCCGTCCGATCATATGGTTGAAATAATTTTTCCAAGAATGACGCAGATAAATTTTGCCACCTTGGAACTACTTCCAACTCCAAGCTATCTCGAAATTCCATTATAAAATCTTCAAACAGTTTCTTATACCTTGTTATATTGTACCAGGCTACTTCATGTTGAAACTCAAGAATCAAATTTTCAGATAGCTTTTGTTTTTCGGAGGTGGATTGCCAGTCTACTTTGTCATGAACATCACGAATGAATTTTTCAGTTAATTTTTGACAGTCTGAAATTACCTTCCAGTCTACTTTATGCTTACCAACGTCTGGCCGCAGGAAAGTGGTTGCCAAAAAGTGTCGGCCATCTTTTGGCCCAAAAGATGCGGGTTCAAAGAGCCGGCCACTTTTGCGTAAAATGTTTTAAAATTTAAAGTGAAAAATATGTGGAAAATTTCCACTTGGTTTTCACTGGTGTCGCATACAGGCCCCAATACTACTTTTCTGGAATAAAAAAAAAGTCGCACAGGACTCAGATCAAGTGAATAGGTGTACTGCGGAACAACAAAGACGCCTTTTGAGGTCAAATATTCCGTGATGTAAGTAGCCGTGTGCCATGGTGCGTTATCATGGTGCAGCATCCACTTGTCTGCAATGTCCGATCTAATTCGATTCACTCTCTTCCTGATCCTTTAAAGGACGTCTTTCTAGCTCACTTGACTGACACTTTGTCCCGGAAGAACGAAAGAACGAATTCTTATGCATTATATCCCTACCGTCAAAAAAGCAAATCAGCATTGTTTTGACCTTTGCTTTGCTCATTTGAACTTTTTTCGGTGGAGAAGATGTTTCTCTGCGCTTTGTCTCAGGATCGTACTCAAAAATTCTGAATTCGTTACCTGTGATTAAACGACTGAATTATTCGTGGTCATTGGTAATCCTCTCAAGAAAACCAACGCACGGATTTCTTTCATAGTTCTTCTGCTGAGCTGTGAGGTTTTTCGCCACCATATTGGCATATAACTTTCCCACGTGCAAATCTTCGGTCAAAATTGGATGCACTATGAAAATGTTCAAGTTCGACATGTCACCTATTGTCCTTATTGTGAAATGTCGTTTTTCTCTCACAAGAATACAGATATATTCGTCGTTTTCGTCGGCTTTTGAAATTGAAGGTATCCCTGAAGCGATTTTCATCTTCAACGTATTTTCGGCCTTCCAAAATTGATTTGTGCGAGTGAAAAACTTGTGCTCTCGCTTACGAATGTTACCTATAGGGCTGTTTTATCTTTTGAAACTTCTCAGTCGAGGATTGCCCAGTTTTAAGACGAAACCTGATTGCATAAAGTTGGTCTAAAGTCCGCTGTTCCATTTTCGTAACGCGTACCAAACACACTACTTGACTGATAGTGCTCCAAGAATTCACGTGATGATTTTAAGGAGCTGAAACTCGGTGTGAGCATCTGGAAGGGATGATCACATGTGTCTACACAAGAGAACAACACAGCGTTGTCAGATCTCTCCCGGCGTTTTAAGTCTCGTCACTTTTCTCACAGACACGGTATGAAAGTGTTATGAATAAACCAAGGTTCTATTGCACCGTACCATACTCATACGGTGACTGAAATTCATATTCTTCCTGGCCGCAACAGACTCTTGGTTACGATACTATAATTACATCAAGGAAGCACATTAAGATGTAATGGCTTCAAGGAATTGGAGAACAAGAGGAATCCCACGTGCAGAAAATTAGCAAGATCACAATTTAGACTATTAAATCAAACTCGGCGACGCCTGCGTTCTCCACGGCGCGTGATCTTTGTGTGTGGGGAAGCTGTTGATGTGATACAAGGACGTCAGCACGAGGCAGGCAGCAGGGTACCACTGGGAAATCAAGTCTGACAACAGACGGCGGCCGCAGTGCGCTCGCCAAACTGTTTGGGATCCTCTGTGGCGCTCTCTAATGGTCTCATTCAGCTGTTTATTAATCCAAAGCTCAGCGATGTAGTGCTTTTCCGAATCTGCACACGTCACCGACTACCTATACGCAATTGTCTTTCGGACTGCAATAACTGGTAACCGTAAATTTACTGGACGGTATCCAGAGATGAGGAGGGGGATGGAGCTGGGGATGCTGTTCACAGCCAGAAGGAGAAGTGTTGGACTCACTTCACCACATACTGAACAGAGCTGTGTTCGCAATTTTTATGGGAACAAGCTAGAAATTTCTCCCTGTTACGTTGTTTGTAAACTTGTGATATATGAATTATAGTAAAATGACCATAAATATTGTCAGACCAAACTCAGTGCAGCGACGTTTGCTAAAATGCTTCTGTGACACACTAATGGAAAACGTATCAGAAGACAAAAAACGTGATTACGTCGTACTATGCAACGCATATGCTTCCCAACGATTCCAAAATCAACTGATTCTGGTTGCAATAACTGGTAACCGTATATTTACTGGAACGTATCTAGGGGTGAGGAGGGGGGTGGGGCAGGGGTTGTGGGTCACAGCCCAAAAGAGAAGTGGTGCACTCACTTCACCACACACTGACTAGAGCTGTGTTATTCTTGGTACTTACCTAACGAACAAAAACTGAACTGATTACATCAGCAGTTTGTGTCCTTCTGTGAACAACACACATGATATGAAACTTCCTGGCAGATTAAAACTGTGTGCCCGACCGAGACTCGAACTCGGGACCTTTGCCTTTCGCGGGCAAGTGCTCTACCAACTGAGCCACCGAAGCACGACTCACGCCCACCACTCACAGCTTTACTTCTGGCAGTACCTCGTCTCCTACCTTCCAAACTTTACAGAAGCTCTCCTGCGAACCTTGCAGAACTAACTCCTGAAAGAAAGGATACTGCGGAGACATGGCTTAGCCACAGCCTGGGGGATGTTTCCAGAATGAGATTTTCACTCTGCAGCGGAGTGTGCGCTGATATGAAACTTCCTGGCAGAGTAAAACTGTGTGCCCGACCGAGACTCGAACTCGGGACCTTTGCCTTTCGCGGGCAAGTGCTCTACCAAAAATTCTGAATTCGTTACCTGTGATAAAACGACTGAATTATTCGTGGTCATTGGTAATCCTCTCAAGAAAACCAACGCACAAATTTCTTTCATAGTTCTTCTGCTGAGCTGTGACATTTCCCCCCCCCCCCCCCCCATATTGGCATATAACTTTCCCACGTGCAAATCTTCGGTCAAAATTGGATGCACTATGAAAATGTTCAAGTTCGATGTGTCACGTATTGTCCTTATTGTGAAATGTCGTTTTTCTCTCACGAGAATACAGATATATTCGTCGTTTTCGTCGGCTTTTGAAATTGAAGGTATCCCTGAAGCGATTTTCATCTTCAACGTATTTTCGGCCTTCCAAAATTGATTTGTGCGAGTGAAAAACTTGTGCTCTCGCTTACGAATGTTACCTATAGGGCTGTTTTATCTTTTGAAACTTCTCAGTCGAGGATTGCCCAGTTTTAAGACGAAACCTGATTGCATAAAGTTGGTCTAAAGTCCGCTGTTCCATTTTCGTAACGCGTGCCAAACACACTACTTGACTGATAGTGCTCCAAGAATTCACGTGATGATTTTAAGGAGCTGAAACTCGGTGTGAGCATCTGGAAGGGATGATCACACGTGTCTACACAAGAGAACAACACAGCGTTGTCAGATCTCTCCCGGCGTTTTAAGTCTCGTCACTTTTCTCACAGACACGGTATGAAAGTGTTATGAATAAACCAAGGTTCTATTGCACCGTACCATACTCATACGGTGACCAGTTGGTAGAGCACTTGCCCGCGAAAGGCAAAGGTCCCGAGTTCGAGTCTCGGTCGGGCACACAGTTTTAATCTGCCAGGAAGTTTCATATCAGCGCACACTCCGCTGCAAAGTGAAAATCTCATTCTGGAAACATCCCCCAGGCTGTGGCTAAGCCATGTCTCCGCAGTATCCTTTCTTTCAGGAGTGCCAGTTCTGCAAGGTTCGCAGGAGAGCTTCTGTAAAGTTTGGAAGGTAGGAGACGAGGTACTGGCAGAAGTAAAGCTGTGAGTGGCGGGCGTGAGTCGTGCTTCGGTGGCTCAGTTGGTAGAGCACTTGCCCGCGAAAGGCAAAGGTCCCGAGTTCGAGTCTCGGTCGGGCACACAGTTTTAATCTGCCAGGAAGTTTCATATCAGCGCACACTCCGCTGCAGAGTGAAAATCTCATTCTGAATACACGTGATAGTCCACATTTAGACGGAGCTCCACATCCTTAGTAGAAGCTGTTTTTATGGTTCTGTACGTCGATCGGTAAAAATGGAACCCTAACAGCATCACTTTTTTGTCCGTCCGTCCGTCTCTCCGACACTTAGAAGCCATTTTCTCAGGAACGGGTAAACGTAACGAGGTGAAATTTATATTATTTCCTAAAGTCTACGGTCCTGTGGCGGTATGAAAAATTAAAGTTTCTAACTCAGTGAAATGAAAGGGTACGTGAATTAATGTCACAGATTTTGATATTCAAAAACTCTGTCATCAAAACCCATAGGGTACTTCGCGTTGGTCTACAATCATAAAATAGGACACGAAGCAATGTTTCAGTATAAGAATAAAGGAAAACCAAAAACTGTGAATTTGTTATTATGTCATACCATAAAGAAGTTTTTGTCATTTGCTATATATTTGCCTCTCTGTCCAGGAATCAGTAGACGTATCAGGTTCAGATTTATATCACATATTGAGGTCTACAGTCCTTTGGTGTGAAAATGTTAAGCTTTTACGTCAATGCTATCAAGAGGTACTGCCATATAGCTCACACATTTTGATACTCGCAAACTCACTCGTTGATTCCTATAGGATGCTTTTTTTACGTTGGATCATGAAATTTGGTGAGAGGAAAACGTTTCACAGTAAAAGTAAAGGAACAATCGGTAAATTATTAGTTTGTAGTTGTATCACACGAAAAACATTTCTTTTGTCATTTCCAATCCGACATCAACCTTCTACAGCTCCATAAATAATCCGCAATCCACCATACGGTGCGTGGCGGAGGGTACCTCGTACCACAACTAGCATCTTCTCTCCCTGTTCCACTCCCAAACAGAACGAGGGAAAAATTACTGCCTATATGCCTCTGTACGAGCCCTAATCTCTCTTATCTTATCTTTGTGGTCTTTCCGCGAAATGTAAGTTGGCGGCAGTAAAATTGTACTGCAGTCAGCCTCAAATGCTGGTTCTCTATATTTCGTCAGTAGCGATTCACGAAAAGAACGCCTCCTTTCCTCTAGAGACTCTCACCCGAGTTCCTGAAGCATTTCCGTAACACTCGCGTGATAACCAAACCTACCAGTAACAAATCTAGCAGCCCGCCTCTGAATTGCTTCTGTGTCCTCTCTCAATCCAACCTGATAAGGATCCCAAACGCTCGAGTAGTACTCAAGAATAGGTCGTATTAATGTTTTATAAGAGGTCTCCTTTACAGATGAACCACATATTCCCAAAATTCTACCAATGAACCGAAGACGACTATCCGCCTTCCCCACAACTGCCATTACATGCTTGTCCCACTTCATTTCGCTCCGCAATGTCACGCCCAAGTATTTAATCGACGTGTCTGTGTCAGGCGCTACACTATTAATGGAGTATTCAAACATTACGGGATTCTTTTTCCTATTCATCTGCATTAATTTACGTTCATCTATATTTAGAGTTAGCTGCCATTCTTTACACCAATCACAAATCCTGTCCAAGTCATCTTGTGTCACTCAACGACGACACCTTCCCTTACACCACAGCATCATCAACCTTGAAATTAAAATATTGTCGGAAATCTTGGAAATACCGTGACCGATACCCTACCAGTATCGATGTCGATAACAAGCATCAATAGTGGAAATTTTCGAATCCGGTAATGAATGTATTGCCTGTATACGTAATTAGATTGACATGGAACCGTCAGAGTGGAATTGCTAATCGCACTTGGCCAGTTTCATTGACCACCTCAACGCTGATAAATTATCTGCAACTGCTACGGATGCAGACTACTATCAGAAAATTTCTGACATACATTAAAATCACACTGATGTGGTATACATATTTTCAAGCAATTGTATTGCTGTCTTGTTCGCCAGACCAATACTACACACATATCTTACAGTAGTGCTCAATGGAATGCGACTGACGCCCGAACTCAGGTACTTATAGGCGTCGAGATTAGAAAATAGTACATTGAGAATGGCTAGCCACAATCCGAAATCTGGATTACCGTAATAACATCTAAAAAAAGGGACGACTGACTGTGCTGCACTCTATAATTTATAATCAAACTAACATTAATAAACATCATGAAATAGAATTTACAAATTCATTACCTTACTTTGAATCTATATTTCTCGGTAATATTGCAACTAAATTTACTGTTACTTCAGTTAAATACCTCTATTTATTGTAGAACAGATTAATTGGCTTACTGAGGCACAGTTTCTGTTCTACCTTCATCATACTTCTAACAAAAATCTTTTCCTTTAATAAATCAAAGACACTCGACTTTTCTATTACAGGAAAGGTACAGGACCTTACTGAAGGTGAAAAAGACATAGGTGAATGGTGAGATCACTAGAATTTTAACGTATAACTAGCATTACTTAAGATTAAAAAGTTACTGGGTATGTCATATAGTATTTCTAATTGTATAAACTAAGCAACCTTACAGTTCATCTGAGTTGTAGAGAGGATGGCTTCGATATATGTGACAACGCTCATTTTACTCAATTCACTATGCATTTACTTTAATTAGCAATGATGGGGAACGATTTTTATGTTCCTCGAGACTTATATATCTGCACATACTTGGCACGTCCGGTGAGCCTTGCAGTTACGAACTGGGTCTCAAGTGGACCTAACTTTTCACTCTGCACACAACAGTCGCGTCTGCACAATCAAGTAAAATAACACGGGAGTGCAACGCAGCCACCCTGATGTCACACAGCAACGACCAGAAACGGTGTTAACATCTGGCTTTACTCTTTTAATAACGGTACAAAATTTACTGACCTAGTGTAATCATAATATGCATTCCATAACAAAGGAAATTTACATTAGTTCCAGTTATATTAATTACAAAAACATATTACATATTAACTCGAAGGTAACATTTCACTTATTACAGAAAAAAATTATCAGATTATAATTATACGGTACAATGAAGAAATTTGTAAGGTTAATTTGCATTACAGTGGCACAACCTGATCTAACCACTGAATCTTCAGCATTTTACCGTACTTCAAAAGATTCTGTTTTCTTGTCTGAACTGTTTCACTTTAGCATAAGTATACACTGAAGACGAATTACTTCAGAAAAGGGTACCTAATATTTAAATTTATATTTGCTGTTAACAAATTTGTTTTTCAAAATTGCATTTCTCGCTGTTGCCCATCCATATTCAATATACGGGAATTGCTTTAGTCAACACCTCTTATTTTGCGCCTAAATAATATTCCTCATCTACTACTAATCGTGTCTAATTTTCCAATGTCACTCCCTCAGCTTTGCCTGATTTAATTCGAGTACGAATCATTACACTTGATTCACGTTTTTCGATGTTGATCTTACAGTGAGTGAGACTGGCTTATTCTGAGTTGGTATAACGTCTTGGTGTAACACCACGTGGATAACTAAGGCTTCCCTACTCTTAAAAGGCTTAATGTGAAAGAACTATTGTTTGAAATCAATGTTGACCTATATAAACTTTAGTATTTTATCCATCTTCACCAACTGTAGTTGTATTTATTGAAATATTTAGCCACGAGTTGCATAAAACAGTTTAATTTCGTTAACTGGTTTCAGGCATTTACTGTACTTCTTCACAAAGTTATAACTCTAGCAGTCAGAAACACGTAATGGAAGTTGTTAGAAACCGTAATGGTGTTATGTCATTGGAAACTACTGATAGTTAGCAATGAGAAAGCAGACGTTAACTGCCCGGGAGCACAAAATTTGGATAGGAATGAGAGATGTCAGTAATTTCCTATGACGAAATTATACGGAGAGCCTTCTGGTTGTTTTAAGAAGAGTACATGCGAGGATGTATTTAGCTGGGTATACCGTTGACAGAATTTATCTGAAGATAGTGAGCTGATACTGCGCCGAAATAATTAGGCAGGAAGTTATTGACATTGGCCAGCCCTCCAGAAATATCACAAAACTTTCTACACTCGCCGAAAGTTTTAAATACCGAACTTAGGGCCCCACAGAAAAGCACCCACCCTTTCACTGCGTTAATGTGGTAAGTTCTGGAAACAGACTACCATTCATTATCAAATATGGTGGAGTCGCACTGCTGTTAGTAGCACGTCAGTTGATTTAAGGGTTACTTTATCATCTGCCAGTTCCAACAGGATACATAAACGTTCTGTTGCTTCTAGTTTCGTGAGTAGTCACGTGCAACAGTTTACAATAGCCATTTGATGAGAGTGGGAGACTTGCCGTCGTTCGCTGTATACGGAAGTGAGGGTGGCAGCGAAATTCAGGACACAACACATCAAGCTGGGAAACCGCAAACTCGCTCATTAATTTTGCACTGCCTCCCACCCAGTCCGATGTTGGTATCTTGCTTAAGAGCAACACAGGTCACATGCGAACAGAAGGTATTGTGATTAACTGAGCCATATGTTTGTCACCTCGCCTGTAATTTCTATACCCCTGAAGGAGTAAATGTTGTGTAGAGGGAGTTAACATATTCTCTGAAACATATCTGCGGTATCAAGAGGTTAGGTAAAATTTTCCTCAACCCAGCAGTTGGTTTACAAACCACAGAGCTCTACTGCGCATGTGCTATTTGAGATGATATGACCTCACCTCCATATGATTTTTCAACTGATTTAACCGGTGAGACTTTGTTTATTTGTAGATCTGTAAGTACTTCAAACTAAATCTCTACTTATCATAAATTTTTTAGTGGCACATTGCCTGCTTCGATAAGGAAAACTGTTGTCGAACATTTATCATTAGTCAAGAGAATCAGCTGTGAATCGTTGCCACATATCTGTTAAAGCGATTTGCGTCTGAACAATGACACTAAAAAATTTCGTTTCTTCTATTACTGTGTCTGATACAGACTTGAATAATTAAAGATGATTCCATATGACTTGTTTTTAAGATCGAAAAAGAGTTCGTTAAAAATTTGTTGGTTTCTGATTTATCTCTCGCCTGTAAAACGAAATGTCGTTTGCTAGCACATCTCAGATTTATTTTTTCATTAGACATTGATAGAAGTAATCTGATTTTTTGCTGCTTTGCATAACTCGTATGTATATTTTTTACATGGCAATTTTTTTCTTGCTGCATAGGAGGGGGAGGAAGAAGAAAAGAGGAGTGGTGGAGAATGGACTGAAAGAAAAGGTGGGGAGCAAGAAGTCAAATGAAACAAAGGGGGGTGGGGGGGGTGAGGGGTAATTTGAGAAAGGGTGAAGGCTGGAAAAGGCTCTCTTCTTTTCCATGTGATTTTGTCAATTACTTCATATAGTTTTTGGTATCTATCAGCTCAGTTCCAGAGACTGAAAAAAAAAATTCACTGAAATGACTGGAAGGACATTTGAAACAAGATATAACCAACATATCAAAGCACTGAAATATAGTACAACCCATTCAGTATTTTCAGATCTTCTAAAACAAGTATGCCAGGGACCAAGTTATACTGAAAATGATATGAGTATCATGAGAAACAGTGAAGACAGACACCTCCTCCGTTTCCGAGAAAATTTCCGCTTACACAAAGCATTAACACAAAATAAACAACTGATCAATGAGCAAATAAATATTGAAAACGAGGCACTACTTAAAAAATTGAAAAAATCACATGAAAAAGAAAATAGCGTTTCCATCCTTGACCCTCTCCCTCCCTACCTCCTCCCCGCCCCATGCCCTCATTTCACTCCTTCCTCCTCCTCTTTTCCTCCATCACACCACTATGCACCTGCCTCCACGCCTCTTTGCTTCTCCCTCCCCCACCTATTCACAAAAAAAGGAGAAACATTCCATCATTATTGGTTCATTTCTGACACAGTATATAAATACACAGCAACATAATTAAATAGAATAAAACACATATAATTAACTACAAAAAAGTATAGGTCAAAGAAAACTAGTGGCGATGTTGGCATCACTACAAAACATAAGTCACACGTAGGGGCCTAAAAAGAAATAGTAAACGGTCGAATACGAAAAAGTGTGCAATGTAAAATGTAAAAACATACAAAGTTTTGCAAAGTAGCAAAAAACCCGGCTACAGGTATCCGTGTCTAATGAAGAGAGAAACCAGTGACTTACTAGCGGACGGCATTTCCTGAGAAATCAAGCAGAAATTACAATCAGTAAAATCTATTACCTTGTTATCGAACTGTTTTTTTATCTTAAAAACAAATCAAATATAAATGTATTTATTTACATACTACTAATGTTTTCTTCCCTCAATAAAGCAAAACCCGTCTGGCCAGAAAAACAGGCATTTTCTTGTACGTGTAACGACGGAACAAAAATAACCTTAGGAATTGCAAAGCAACTACCAACAATACGGCCACACAAATGAGGAATTTCAGGGAAAATATGTTGAGATAAAAGTAAATGTTAATATCGTTACCTGAGACGAAAAGATATTTGTGACTGGGCGCTAGAAATAGATAAGTCGAAAAAAGAATTGAACGCTGATGAGTGGTAGGAAATGAAAGGGGATGCTGTCAGATGAAATTTTGCTCAGAGTACCATTTCATCATTGCTAATACATGGTTTCAGTATCCTGAAAGCTGTTTGTGTAGGTGGAAGGGCCCTGAAGATACCGGAAGATTTCAAATAAATTATACGATGCTAAGATGAGAATTTGCAGACCAGCTTCTAAACTACAAAACATTGCCATTGGCACAAGGGAGCCCTGATCATATTTTATTGTTTATCAGTCACAGTTCAAAAGACTGATGACCATAGATGTTAAGTCCCATAGTGCTCAGAGCCATTTGAAACACAGTTCAAAACTTTAAATTTACAGTAAGTTAGGAAACTGAAAACTTGGGAAATGGATTTGTTCAAGGAATCAGTTGTCGAGAGTTTCAAAGGGAACATCTGACAACATTTGATTGAAACAGGTGCAAGCTGTGTAACAGTAGACAAATGGAGAATTTTGAGATGCAGAATAGTCAAGGTCGCCCAGGGCCAAATAGGCAGAAAGTGAATATCCAGTAGACATCCTTGGTTAACACATGGAATACTGAATTTTCTTACGAAATGAGAAAACATAAAAATGTAACAAATGAGGCAGTCAGCATGCGATGCCGAAGGTTAAAAGAATGTTACTAACGGGAAGTGCGACGTGGAAAAGAACGGCTACAAGTGGAATGGATTAGATTAGATTAAATTAGATTAGTTTTTCGTTCCATAGATCCGTGCTGAGGAGATCCTCGTGGATGTGGAACATGTCCATTTTTTTTAAAGCTGAAATAACAATACTAATAGTATGAATATATACAATAAATCATTTGTTTCTATTGAAAAATTCGTCAGTGGAGTAGAAGGAGTTGGCCACTAGTAAGTCTTTCAGTCTCCTTTTCAACTGATCTTTATTTGTAACTAAATTTTTTATGTTTGCTGGCAAATTATTGAAGATGAGTGTTCCTGAGTAGTGGACCCCTTTTTGAACTAAAGTAAGTGCTTTTAAGTCCTTGTGCAGATCATTTTTGTTCCTGGTATTGTATGTATGAACTGAGCTGTTTGTTGGAAAAAGAGATATACTATTTAGGACAAATTTCATTAATGAGTAAATATACTGAGAGGTAGTAGTTAGTATACCCAGTTCTTTGAAGAGGTTTCTACAGGACGTCCGTGAATTTACTCCACAAATAATACGTATTACACGCTTTTGGACTCTGAAAACTTTTGTTTGACTTGAACAGTAACTCCAAAATATTATACCATATGATATTATTGAATGAAAGTTGGCAAAGTATGCAAGCTTTTTCATTTTTATGTCGCCTATGTCTGCTAACACTCGAATTGCCAATACAGATTTGTTAAGGCGTTTCTGCAGTTCTGTGGTGTGCTCCTCCCAACTGAATTTATTATCAGGTAGTAATCCCAGGAATTTAAGAGGGAGTGAAAGAGGGCTCCTATGGGAAGATTAGAAACCTTACGAGACGAGAGAGATGAGAGTGTGTTTGAATGTCAAGAGCTGAGGTGATACTAAGCAGAGATGGACAGGCATAAAGGAGGCAATAAGAATTGTAAGGTTTTAAGAAGGAAACAGAGAAAATATTATGGAAAGAGGAGCAGATGGTATGAGAGGTACTGAGAGAAACTCTTGCCTAAACAACGAGGTACCATCTGTGCCTTGTATTTTCTTTAGTCACAAAATCTTGTGAAGATCATTCAAAGTCTGACTCTGATACAGGATTCCGTATGTCTTCAGTCAATAGATACGATAGTAAGTCATACACAAAACAATGCCAATGCGTGTAATTATATTTAAATCTCTGGCATTATGTTAGTATATACGAACATGGAGATCCCTGCCTGATAGAGCCGTATATCTGCCTGGTTATGCAGTGTTATACAGGGTGTTTCTCAATTCATGTTATACACTGTTATACATGGTGTTTCACAATTCACGTTACACACTTCTAGAAGTTGTAGAGGGGACTTAGTTGATCAGGTTTTATATAGGAAAAGATATCCGGAAACGTCGTCCAACGACGCTAGAGAGCGTCAAAATTGTAGGTGCCTGCAGCTTTAGATGTATCTATGTACAGGGTGATCTAGGATGATGGAGGAGGACAAATGTATAAGTTTGAGAGGAGGGCCACTGTACCGAAAACGAAGGAGTCGAAATTTACAAGCGCTAATTGTTCTGATACCCCTGACAGTGCAATACTGTTGTTCAGATTGTAGGTTAGGCAACTTTCATAGGTGGCAGTAAGAATCAAAATTATAAAATATGTCTAGTAATCATGGACTCTAAAATGCATAGCTTAAGAGCTGTGAACACTTGCCCAATAGAGGATATGTGTTTGGGAAGTGGAAAAAGTGCTCATAGCTCCCCATGTATGCAATTAGGGCCCATATTTACTGGGCATTTTGTCCTTGTTTTGGCCCATACTACAGCTTCTGAAACTGGCTACAATACAACCTTAGCGACAACAGTAACAGCACATGTATTGCATTGTCAAAGGAATCAGAATAGTTTTCGCTCATAGTCTTCGACTCTTGTGTTTCCGCTACAGGGGCCCTTACCTAAAATTGATGTATTTATCCTTCTCCATCGTCGTACGAAGTTTGTAACATCATCACAGAATCGCCCTGTATGTACATAAATTTAGAGGCACCGGTGACTATAACTTTTACGTTCTGTAGTGTCGTTGGATGAAGTTTCCGGACATGAGTTCCTATGTAAAACATGACCTACTTAAGTCTCTTCTCCAACCACTAATTCTGAAACACCCTGTAGATGCATGTGCTGCGGCCACAGCAGATTCACATGACAATGTGGAATGTGACAAATCAAATGAGGCAGTTTGTGAATCTTGTTCTGGTGAACACACCTCGAGCGATGGACGCTGCCTGCCGTCAGGACAGTAACCACCTGCTAAAATGAACCCAGAACATCGCACAACTTTACCATTAACACATGCTGGGAAGTACGTTCGCCCAAAAGAAGCAATATTTCGGCTGTCATAAACTTGAGCCTAATCCGCCGCTTCTGAGGCAGCAGGTAGTCTGATGTTCCTACGACAAGAGATCGCAGCTGCACCACAACGCCCTGCAAGAGGGACTCACCGTCCATATGGTGTGGTTAAGGGGCATTTTCTTTGATAAGTGAACAAAACGTCCTCGGTCCTTGGTTCGAGACTCATCACAGCATAACTTTTGATTAATAAACTGCATAGGCGCCTGAAGACTTGCGGCATAAGAAGTCACCCTTATTCTGCCAACGGCAGAGGAATGCGGAGGAGCGGACAGAGGTTCACGCGCACTCTCTTTTCCTGAGGTTGTCAAACTGTCCCACACACAATTCCGAAGGTTGCAAGAGCTGACAAGTGCGAGAATTACTGCACAATCAGCCTAACAGCTCATGCATCCAAGTTGCTGACAATAATAATACACAGAGGAATGGAAAATAAGATTGAGGATGTGCTAGATGAGAGCTTTAGAAACGATAATAGCACCATAGCGGCAATTCTGACATTCCGGTTGATAATGAAATCAAGATTAAAGAAAAATCACGACAGGTTCACAGGATTTGTCGACGTGAAAAAAACTTTCGACAGTGTGAAACGGTGCTAGATGTTCGAAATTCTGAGAAAAATTAGAGTGAGCTATAGGGAGAGACGGGTAAATACAATACGTACAAGAACCAAGAGGGTATAATGATAGTGGACGACCGACATCGAAGCGCTCGGCTTGAAAAGGGAGTAAGACAGATATGTAGTCTTTCCTTCTTACTGCTCAATCTGTACATCGAAGAAGCAATGATGGAAATGAATTAAAGATTCAGGAGTTAAATTAAAAGTTAAGGTGAAAAGATATCAATGTACGATTCGCTGATGACGTTGCTATTCTGAGAGTAAATGAGGAAGAATTACACGATATGCTGATTGGTATGAACAACCTAATGAGTACAGAGTATAGACAGAGAGTAGATAGAAGGAAGACTAAAGTAATGAGAAGTAACAGAAATGAGAACAGCGAGAAACATCATCAGGATTGATGGGCACAAAGAAGATGATGTTTAAGAACTTCTGCTACCTAGGCACCAAAATAACCAATGACGGACGGAGCAATGAAGGCATCAGACGGCAGAGTAGCCCTGAAAAAAAGGGCAATCCTGGCCAAGAGAAATCTACTAGTATCAAACATATGCCTTAATTTGAAGAAGAAATTTCTGAGAGTGTACATCTGGCCCACAGTATTGTACGGCGGTGGAACATGTAATGTGGGAAAAGCGGAACTGAAGGGAATCGAAGCATTTGACATATGGTGTTACAGGCAAATATTGAAAATTAGGTAAGGAATGAGGAGGTTTTGGGCAGAATCTGAGAGGAAAGGAATAAGTGGAAAACATTGACAACGAGACGGGAGAGGATGATAGTACACCTGTTAAGACATGAGGGAATGACTTCCCTGGTACATGAGGGAGCTGTTGAGAGCAAAAACTGTACAGGAAGACAGTGATTGTATTACATCCAGCAAATAACTGAGGACGTAGGTTGCAAGACCTCCTCTGAGATGAAGAGGTTGACACTGGAGAGGAATTAATGGTGGGCTGTACCAAACCAGTCAAAAGACTGACGACAAAAAAAAAGTCTGGTATCCATTTGAACCTATGGATACCAGACGATCACCATCTTACAAAACAGCAACAACCATTACCTGCTGCAAACTCACACGATATGTGAAAGAGAACAATTAATTGATAATATTGATAAATTTTCAATCATCATTGTGGGAATAATATTTTTAGTGTTAGTTGTAAAGCACAGTGTAGTATTATAGAGTAGCTAAAAGTGAGTTCACTAACAGTGTCAGTTAGTACCAATAGCATGTGACATAGGAAACGCTGGGAGCTGTAGGTTGCGCGGGTTGTTTGGGTGTAAATTCCGAATACGTTTTAAAAATTGTATAATAGCCCAGTGAACAACATGTGCACGTGAATAATTTGAAATATAAATAAAATAACCATCTCACAGATTAGAACATGATAACGTACCCGGCTAATAACAGCTTGTATCTCGTCAGCATTGCCTTCCCTGGACCGACGAAGACAAACACTGGCCGTCTGTCCAGAAAGGAATCAGATTCCCCATGTTGGCAGCACATCACAAGCCGAATTCCCAGTCTCCCAGAGACTGCCCTGCTGCTGTCACACACGAAATCCTTTTCCACATGGTCCAGGTGAATGCCATCTCAGATAGTCGCTAGCTGTGGTGTCTTCTTGCTGGACGTCTTCACACTGACAGAGCTCCACTTGGGCTCCCCACTCCACGGCGATAGTTGCCACCCTGTTCTCTGTACATAGGGGGCTGTTGTCACCGGCCAACACCATTCTCCTGCTCTGTCCACGGCTACCTGTACTGACTCTGACGCTGCCTCCTTCACTGAGCACCTACTCCCTCTGTCACTCCAGTCTGCATCGGACCTCGGCGTGCCACTCTGTTCAGCAAACTGATTATCGCGACTCTGCTGCGACAGGAACACCTGACCAGTTGTGGATCCAAGTGGGTATGAGTTCAAGTGCTCCAGAGTTGCTCCTATAGCAACATGGATACAAGGGCATCAGATGATTGGTAGGTCCACCTTTACGAAAAAATCTTATGGGCTTTTCATGTATAAAACTAAATCTTCGTAATACCGCTGTGGAAGACGGAGTTACTCAGTATAAAAGGATGGTCATGCGAAACTCTTACCGATTTATAGGACGCCTAACGACTACATACCAAGAGAATGAATAAGAGAGGTAGTTAATACTGCCCATCCTTCCATACTTAATAGCCATCCATTACTTGGGACTCAAATGGTGAAGACAATCGTAATTAAAATCGCAGATGAAATAGAGGCTGACAACTAGTGATACTATATCACGCAGTTGCCACGAGATTTAACAGATACGACAAATGAATCGGCTCTGTGGACAAGAACTTTTCGTTGGCTGATTTTGCATGGGTGGATGAAATTAAGTGTTGGGCACTAAATAGCGTGGCCATCCGTCGTCTCTCTGGTTCGGCTAATTTCGTGCTGTGAAATGTTCCAAGAGTCACTCGGATCTGATCACCTCCCTATATTAATAGAATTCACAACAGTGCCAGCAAAATGGAATACAAGGAAAGTGAAATAGTCAGAATATGGAGAAGTGATGACGAGGAAGCTGAGACACTTCAAGGAACTTGAGGATATGAAAGCTGAATATATCAACATAGTACTAAATACTAAATGGCCAGCCGTAGTCTCAGTTCCACTAAACATACCCTCCAGTGCCACTGCTAGGCCACCTGCTGTCTGATGGGACGTAACATGTGGGACTGCAGCTAAGGAGAGGAGGGAAGTATTCAACACCTATAAGCGACAAACCAAAGGAAGAAATTGATTGGATTAAATCGTATACAAGCCAGGACAGGCACCTATAAAAAAGGAAATTGGTGCCACTTATATAGCTTGCCTACAGAGTTCTGCATGACCATCATTTGGAGTAAGATCAAGATACTATCAGGAATTAATAAACAAATCTGAAATGTTGAGACAAAATTGAAAAACAATTTAGAAAATTTTTTGTTCATCTTCCCGATTTGTAGCTCTTGTATGTTTTTCCGTACCTGCAGTTAAAGTTATTGGATACAGGTTCCCCGCCGGCCGCTGTGGCCGAGCGGTTCTAGGCGCTTCAGTCCGGAACCGCACAGCTGCTACGGTCGCAGATTCGAATCCTGCCTCGGGCATCAATGTGTGTGACGTCCTTAGGTTACTTAGGTTTAAGTAGTTCTAAGTCTAAGAGACTGATGACCTCAGATGTTAAGTCCCATAGCGCTTAGAGCCATTTGAACCATTTGAACAGGTTCCCCCGTATATAAAAAACATTGTTTTTTCTTGTTACCAAAACATGTTTTGGCACCTCAAAGCCATCATCAGTGAGTTTTGTTTTTTGAAAAACTATAAACAGTGAACATATTTTAGGCTTTAACTGATCTAACAAAGTCAGACGTGAAGACGGTTTTTCTTCATTTTTTTCTTACCTTGATTTTACATTATACGGTTTTGCAGTACGACCTGTATGGCGTCCTGCTGACAGCTTCTCATCTGCAAACCAAACGATGTAAATTTATATTTTATCAGGGAGTTAACATCTCCTTTGATTTTTAATAATTTGATTTTCGAGTGCCAAAACGCTTTGACTGTAAATTTGTTATTGCCTACGTCATTTTATGATAAATCCTTCGTCTTAAGCGTTCTGGGAGCACTGGAAACACACGTATTAAATCTACTTTGCATTAATATGATTTTAAAAAACGCCATTTCGCTCAGCAATACGTGGTGTAAACAATGCTGTGGTCCCTCCTAAACCCGTCGGTGTTAATTTGTTCCTGAGTGAGTTAGGCACCAAATTCGAACTTTGTTTACTTTTATCTCTCATTTTCTGTGTGTTTATGTGTGTGCGTGAGCGCTGGCGCACGTTCGTGTGTCTGTGTGTGTGTGTGTGTGTGTGTGTGTGTGTGTGTGTGTGTGTGTGTGTGTGTGTAAGCTCCTTAAGCTGGTAGTATTATGACAGCGAAGTTAAACCAACGAATTTGTAAACGGAAACGCACCACACATATACAAAACCTTACAGTACAGAGAAGAAACGCAACACGAAGACCTTAACCACATTTATGACAGAACAGTGCAACAACATATCCACAAACGAAAATGGTACATACTCACCCGAAATAAAAATATCATCCATAGAATAGGGAACATACTGAGGAAAGAGTGACACAGGGCAGACAACACAACATAGAAAAATCTCAGAACACGCAGACACCCACAAATGAACTCAACGGATCAGGAATATACGACTTCATATGCAATACTTGCGTATACATACTAGAAAAAAGCAGTAATTTCAAAGCAAGAAACTCAGAACACCTCACAGCCCTAAAAAGTAACAGCAACCGTGGCACATTTGCTGACCACCTAATAGCCCGTAACCACCACCCAACTACTATAACAATAGATTTAAAAATACTGAAATCCAGTAACTCCTTGTACCACAAAATAACAACACAAGAAAGTTTCCACATGCAGAAGTCAATAGCGGAGGGCAAACAAATTTTAAATGAACACACAACACTTTCCAAAGGCACATGATTTTATACATTGTGGAACTTTACACAAAAGGCAACACAAACAGCTAAAATACCTTACACACACACACACACACACACACACACACACACACAGAGAGAGAGAGAGAGAGAGAGAGAGAGAGAGAGAGAGAGAGAGAGAGAGATAGATAGATAGCGAGAGAGAGAGAGAGAGATACAAGTGTAAACAAAATTCAAATTCGGCGCCGAACACACTCAGGTACAAATCAATGCCGACGGGGTTAGGAGATACAACAATATCGTTTACACCGCATTTTTCGAAGTGAAAAGGCGTTCGTTAAACCAAGATTATACGAAGTATATTTAAGATGGGTGTACAGTGCTCTCAGAACGTGAAAGAAGAAGGATCTGTCACAACAAAACGTGAATAATAACAAGTATATTCGCAAAATATTTTGCCACACCAAAGTCACATTTTTAAAAATCAAGGGCCGTGTTAACTCGCTGATAAAATTCGTATTAATATCGGTTTCTTTGCAGATGACAAACTATCAGTTCAGGGCACCCACCATATGGGGATGGTTCTGCACAACCTTATAATTTAAAATCAAGGTAGGAACAAAAATTGTCTTTAAGCCTCATTTTGTTAGATCAGTTACAACCTAAAATATGATGACTTTTTGCAATTTTTCAACAAGCAAAACCCACTCATGATGACGGAGAAGTGCCGAAAAATGTTTGAACAGTAAGAAAAAAACGGTGTTTTGTATAAAACGCGAAACTTATAGCCAGTAATAAAACTTTTTGTGTATTCACTTATCTCAGATGCAGCAGAATAGAGCAAAGACAACCACACGGTAGACAGATGAAACCGCTACTAAATAGAACTTTCTGACTTTCAGGAACCCGTCAGTTACCCGTAGGAAGAGTACAGCCCTGGGTCCTGTGTGTTGAAGCCTGCCTTCTCTTCAAATATGGGGTGCCTAGCACACTTGCTTTCTTGGATCGCTAGACAACAATTCAAGCAGTTCGTATTAATGAAGTTTATTACAAAAAGAAATTATTACAATATTTAATTATGTGAAATACAAATGCGTCGCAGGCAAAGGGCGACAGTCAAAATAAGAAATCTCATCGGTATTGGCAATGCCAGTTAGTATAAGCGAAATGACTAGTCTTGATGTTATTCTTGAAATCGCTGCTGTGGAACTCGGCGAACTGCGTAGTTTTCAACTGGGGCCACGGCCAGGCGCTTATGTCCTCTTCATGTAGATGGCGCTGTCATCGCGTTGTCGTCCTGGAGAGGGGTCGGTCAGCGTGAAATTGGCTGACGATGTCTCGCAGCCCCCTCCCCTCTAACGTTTTGTTGAGTGCCACTGGCACTTCAATAACACTACAGTACTGTTTAACGAATGGCTGAACGAACATATCACTTTGTAAACCATATATGTGATTCCAGAATGAGATTTTCACTCTGCAGTGTGCGCTGTTGTGAAACTTCCAGCAGTTGAAAACTGTGAGCTGGAACGAGTCTCGGTCCAGCACACAGTTTAAATCTGACAGAAAGTTTCATATGAGAGATTATATACCACAGACCAAATTAGAAACATGAGTTTAGGATCCATTACATGGCCAATCAACGTGGTCATCATGGAATTAGGACTCTCTGTCGATCATAAACTGTCGTGGTAGCATCACATTAAGCATGTAATTCTAAAACTTGAAGGTGTCACATACATCCTTCGTACTGTCACAGGCATGTCGTACGGAGTCTGCATTAACATTCTCCCATCAGCCAGAACATTATTGCCACCCACGTAGTAGCCGGTATGTCTACGTTTGGCACAGACAGTAGTGGCAGTGCATCGTGGCATGGGGACAATGAGGCCTTGGTAGGTCGCTGGAGGGAGCTGGATCCGCATCGGCACACACAAGTCACCTAATCCACATAAACTCCAGGGAGGGGGCGAAGAACTCTGATGCCACTTTCGATAACATCCCAGTTGTGTTCGATCGTATCTTGTTGAAAAAGGGCACTGCCGCCAGGAAACATAATCGTCGTGAAGTGGTGTACGTGGTCTGCAATCACTGTACAGTGTATCTTTCCCGTCATGATGCCTTGTGTGAGCTCCATTTAACCCTTGGATGCCCTCCGGAATGTTACCCACATCATAATCGAGCCACCGCCAGCTTGTCACCGTCCTGCACCGCAGGTGTCACGGAGCTGTTCTCCTGGAACACGACAGATTTGTGCCCTCCAATCGTCATGAAGAAGAAGGTATCGGGGTTCATCAGACCTTGCAACGCTCTGCCATTCACCAGTGTCCACCGTGGATGGTCACGTGCCGATTTCAGTTGTTGCCGATGCGATGTTAACATTGGCTTGGGGCCGGCTGGAGTGGCCATGAGGTTCTAGGCGCTACAAGCTGGAGCTGAGCGACCGCTACGGTCGCAGGTTCGAATCCTGCCTCGGGCATGGATGTTTGTGATGTCCTTAGGTTAGTTAGGTTTAACTAGTTCTAAGTTCTAGGGGACTAATGACCTCAGCAGTTGAGTCCCATAGTGCTCAGAGCCATTTGAACCATTTTGTTAGTTCCACCACAATTCCTGGATTTTCTGTTTTACCATTCTGCCAGCCTACAATGTCCGACATCCGTAATGAGGGGAGTCTCCGATATGCTCTTGCCGAGCGTCTGGGCCCTCGGTCCAACTCAGATACATCCTGCGCCTTCCCCATTCTACACAAGGACAACATGCTCACTGATACAACATGCACTTCGCATGTGTCTGACTAACAGTCATTCCTCGCCAGGTGACGCAGCTGCAGCTGTCACTTCCAAATGTAGATGTTGGCGTGCGGTGGAGGAATGTTGAACATGGATGGAAACTGTCAGGATGCGCTGTATTAAAACTCGGTCATGATCTTCAAGTTCATCAAAAATAGACATGATTGTCTCAATGGGAGCTCCGCGATCGTTCATTAAATAAAATATGGCGTTTCAGTCTTCGATCGCTATTCTTTATTTTCAATTACCGGTTTCGGGCTAGCTTCCCATCTTCAGATCTGTTAGACAAAGTTAAAATGTAATTAATAAGAGAGATACAGTAAGTGATAGAAAAATGTTAGTTTACAAAAAGAAATTTTGGAACGTATTAAATGCCAACATACCATATGTTGTAGTTACAGAGTAACTTGTCCGTACAGAACACACGGTTCACTGTCATAAGTAAAGTAAATTTCAATCTGTTAAAACATTATATCGCAGTTTTTAAGAGTAACTTGATTGGTAACAGTAAAAAGTGCCCTCTACCTATAACAATTGTGCATCTGTTTTTATTTCACCGTATATATTAATGGCGAATATTCTTTTTAATAAAACAATTTTCAAGGTAATAACATATGAATAATCTTTTTTGAGTGGACCATGAAACGAAAAATTTACATTAATTTAAAATTTCTTTATAAAGAAACATAAAATATAATTAAAATGTAGATATTCTTCCGAAAACGTCCGTTTCCTCTTCTTTGTTTTGATTGGTGGTGGAGTGGATTTCCCTACGGCAGAACGTATACAACGCCATGCCGAGTCCTCTTCCGCCGCGCCCAATTCACCTCGCCGCCATTACGCTCAGGGCCGTTCCGCTGCAGGTGATTCTTACTGGGGCGTGCTGTTGCTTTCAAGAGTAAGCCTAAAACAGGTCTTTAAAAATCTCATAATTCCTGTGCATAAAATCACTTTGCTCATTAAGTAGTAGGCCTGGGGTTTTTCTTTGATGAGCGTACATTTCAATCTCTTCGAGCACGTTGAGATAGAGACTTTTTGGAGCTTTATGTAGCACCTCCATTTGTTCATTTATATTACTCACTTCATGTCTATTCTCTTTTACATGTGTTCCAAATGCTGTTCGATTGCTATGACTGCAATGTTCCCTGTATCGAGTTTCAAAATTCCGCCCTGTTTGTCCTATATAATAACTGTCACATTCAGCACATTTAATCTTATATACTCCGGAATTATTGTATTTTATTTGTTTTGTCGTTGCTGGTTTATGTCTTAGTCTATGTGCCATTTGCCCTTCGTTCTGAAATGCCACTGCAATGATTTTGGAAAGCATTTAGCAATTCTTTCCGACACACGCCCTTTAGATGTCAGGGTGACAAACTTCTTCTTAACTTTAATTTTCCCAGAATTGCTACTGATGCCCGCGGATACAGGACACAACATGTTACACGGATGTATAACAAGATCAAAAACAAGTGAGCAATATAAATTAACAAATGGAAGTGTTACATAAAGCTCCAAAAAGTCTCTATCTCAACGTGCTCGAAGAGACTGAAATACACGCACATCAAAGAAAAACCCCAGGCCTACTACTTAACGAGCAAAGTGATTTTATGCACAGGAATTATTATGAGATTTTTAAAGACCTGTTTTAGGCTTACTCTTGAAAGCAACAGCACGCCCCAGTAAGAATCAGCTGCAGCGGAACGGCCCTCAGCGTACTGGCGGCGAGGTGAATTGGGCGCGGCGGAAGAGGACTCGGCGTGGCGTTGTATACGTTCTGCCGTAGGGAAATCCACTCCACCACCAATCAAAACAAAGAAGAGGAAACGGACGTTTTCGGAAGAATATCTATATTTCAATTATATTTTATGTTTCTTTATAAAGAAATTTTAAATTAATGTAAATTTTTCGATTCATGGTCCACTCAAAAATGATTATTCATATGTTATTACCTTAAAATTGTTTTATTAAAAAGAATATTCGCCATTAATATATACGGTGAAATAAAAACAGATGCACAATTGTTATAGGTAGAGTGCACTTTTTACTGTCACCAATCAAGTTACTCTTAAAAACTGCGATATAATGTTTTAACAGATTGAAATTTACTTTACTTATGACAGTGAACCGTGTGTTCTGTACGGACAAGTTACTCTGTAACTACAACATATGGTATGTTGGCATTTAATACGTTACAAAATTTCTTTTTGTAAACTAACATTTTCCTATCACTTACCGTATCTCTCTTATTAATTACATTTTAACTTTGTCTAACAGATCTGAAGATGGGAAGCTAGCCCGAAACCGGTAATTGAAAATAAAGAATAACGATCGAAGACTGAAACGTCATATTTTATGATCTTCAAGTGTTTTATTATTCCCAGCTCTAGTGCCACGTTCCGCTCTGTCAACGTCATAGGGATGTGCAATGGCGAGGACGCCACTTCACTGCCTGCAAAACAGCTTGGTGCAGAAGGGTTACCTAGCGATCTGTGAAACGTACTGCGGCGTGCTAGCTGTGTACAGCTGCAGAGTTTTGATGACATCAGGATGTTCCAGCAGCATTCGTCCCCGTTGCCTCTGCACCAATCACAGGGAGCCGCAGTACAGCTTCCTGCATGTTTCTTCGCTATCATTGTTAAGATCTCAGGCGATAGATGCACCTGTTATCCGACAGTCAAATCTGTGGCCCACACCTCGCGATGCTTCCAGAGTGTGTAGGGAGGCAACAAGACTATCCGTGGTAGTGGGCTGTCGAGTGGCCCGCCGCTGGTTGGCTACGGACCCCACGTTGGCCTGAGAGGGTAGAACCAGCGTCCCGCCATGGACTGGAATGCTGGCGCCCCATCTGCTGCTGCGTGTAGCCAGTGGTGTGACACGCCCTGCCGTCAAGGAGAGCTGCCACACTTGAATCCCCCTCGTTACAAAACTGGCACCTATTTATAAATGGCTGTGTACCTCTGTTTTCCTAACATGCCGCTTCGAGTCACGTACTCGTAACACCTAGGCTGCGCCAGTGGGCCCCTTCTGCCTGTAACTTGCGCCATGCAAACTGCTGTGTTTATTCTTTTCAGCGGTTCGACGACCCTGTGGCCTCCATTCTACTTCGCAACTGCTGGTCAGCGTAACTTACTGGCAACAGGCCCGCGCCTAGCTGTAACTAGTGCACTCAGAAATGTTGCACTGAATCTAACTTTCCTATCTTAAACTGTGGTGCCGCTACACAGCTATCGCCTGGACGGTTTTTATCGATAGTGGGTCGTTGGTCATATTGATCCGGCTGATCAGTGAGTATCGTACACTAATGATACCTTATGTGGAATAATGATGCATCTTCTATGGTTAAGCAAAACAATATGTAGTAGTGAAACTGAATAAGTTCCAATATAAAACCATCACAGTTATTACTGGAATACTCAAAAGGACTCCCACTTTCACACTGTTGGTAGAAGCTAATCGAATTCAGTTATCAACGTCAGTCCCAAGTTGCTACTGGAACACCAGCAATGCTTACAAAACCGTTTATCAGCAAAGATTAAAGATCTTACCATTAAGTATTTTGCAGAGAAGGTTCGGATTAACAGGAAGCTCCCTCCCTTAGCATCCTCTACCACGATGTTTTGCTTTTGTGTGAAAACCGTGACGCAATCCTAAATCTGAGCTCCTTCAGCAAATCCTACGATAACACTTTAGTCATGCTGAACATTAGGACAAACCTTCTGTCCATCAAGAGCGCACTGAATGGAGAAATTTTAGCTTACAATTTAATGTTGTAGCTGTCCTCAAGACGGTGATACAGAAGGGTTTAAAGAGGAAAAACGAAGCAGAAAGGGTGTTTGTAGATGGCATAACTATTACTGGGAGCAACTTCAAACTCCATGAAGTAGGGTCCGTACTCACTACAGAAATGAGATACCTTAGAGGAGCTTAAAAACTCAGGAGAATTTCCAGAGCTTTGTAGGATCTGCGCACAGCACTAATGCTGCTAAAATTCTGCAGTGTTAATTGCTCTAAAAGATATGTAGTATATCACTTCAAGGAAGCAATTCAGATTCTGCGCGTAAGTAAGATTCGCAGTATTTTCTGGGAGAATAAAGGGAAGCAGGAAAATCGTGCAGTGAAGTTGCGTACAATGATTTGGTGAAAGTCGATAAAGTGCCTCCTGACCACATCCTACATATCATAAGGACTAGTCAGGGCAGACTATGGAAAGGACATCTGCACCGTTATTACGAAATCAAGTACCCTATGCCGCTTTGGTACCTATTTCCTTTCACGTTCTTTGCACCAAAATTGTATGTAGAGTACAAAGGAAACTGTATAGGATGCCTCAGATTTAATCATGGGAGAGTCCGGCAGCATCTCCTTTGACTCAATATGATCCCATCGCCCCCCTCAGGTGGATGTGACCAAGTGAAGGATGTTATTCACAGATTATTCGGCTGCAACAGAAAATATGAAGAAATGATAATAGTATTGCAGCGTCTGAAGTCCTTCGGCAATGCGCTACCAACGAACATGCAGGGGCGGAAGACCTGTAACTGTAGAGACTCCTAAACGATTTCATTAAATACATAAAATACAGCTAAAGGTTTTTAGTTTTATTATATAGTAAATGCAAAATACTGCTTTGTGTTATTGAACTTATTTGAGTTTTCTTCGAAATGAGCGTAATTTCGGGTGAAATGAATACAGTTACCTCCTGTTCTAATTGTCGTTGTATCATACGTTTACTTTCAGTGCTTTCAGGCTTTTGCACAATTAACTGTTGAAAATTATGCTAATGCTTACTTTGTGGAAGACGTCCAAAAATTCTTATTAAAAAATTGCATACTAGAAGTTACGTAATCACTCTAGGCCTCACTGTTAAGAGTTTGAGATTATGTAATTTAATTTATTGTAACGAATGTATTTCTTAACTCGTAAGGAGTAGTGATATTTGGCGTCCACAATGACGCTGAAAACCTGTTTGCTAGGCTACACAGTGATTCGGTGGACAGTTTTAATTAGTTTTCTTTGCACTGGTTTCATTTATTTTGACAATAACGAACGACTTAAACGTTACCTTACCTACTGTATATTTTTTGCAACAATTTTATTCGTGCTTAAAGCTAGTTCCCTTCATTTTCAATAGGATATACTTCTTATTCTTACACTATTCGTAGCGACGAGTAACCCATAATTGTAAAATTATGTCATTTGGAGAAGTGCATGTTATTTACAGGTGGATGCGGAGTATTTGGGGCACTGACACATGAGAGGGGATATCTGGCCCAATGATCGGAATTTCACTACGAGGGTAGCCCAGAAAATAATGCAGTGCATTTTTTTCTCAGCCTAAAACAATGCTACGAATGCGGAACGTTACGTACGTATTGTCTGAAGTCTCCTGAATGAGTGCACCAACTTTCCGTCACTTCCGACAGATAGCGCAGTTGTAGGACAGTTTCAAAATGGCGTCGTAGGTGATGTACGTTACAAGTAACGTGCCGTTATTGAATTTATTACTGCAGAGAAATAAACTGTTAGGAACATTCACAAACGCTTGTGCAAAGTCTACGGAGCATCTGATGTCGTCAGAAGTACAGTTAGCCGCTGGGCACGGAGGGTGAGGTCATAAGAAGGCGGTTCGGTGGAGCTCAACGATTTGCAGCGGTCGCGAAAAACATCCACGGCTGTCACACCTGACATGTTGCAGGAGCTGCGGGGACAGACGCACTACAGCTCGACAGTTGGCTTTGGATCTGTCATCCAGCAAAGGAAGTTCACACAGTGAAGCACTAGCTCCGCCTCCAGGACAAAGACTGGTACCGACAGGTCATAAACGCCCTTTTCTCGCTCTGGAGGAAGGACATAGAACGGGATGGAGAAAACGAGGAAAAATAGGGTGTGTAGACAAAACACCATTCTTTCGTGGTCTAATTCCCATTATATTCATTAAAGAATTGATGAAGAAAAAAATGTGGTGCATTACTTTCTGGACAACCCTTGTACAATAGGGTCCGTACCATGCCTGACGAACTTACCTGAATCACAGGAGTTTCTGGGCAAAAATCATCCATTATTCCAAGTTCTTGCGTCGTGTAGTCCACATTGCGGAGCCCCTCAGTCATTTGTGTAAAAAGGGTGTGCCTTACAACTTGACCCCTGTCTGCGACCGGACTTTAACGCAATAGGAAACAACACCGAATTTTGCCCCGTGCCTCTCACCGTTCTCTCTCGCTCACTCAGTGGTAGTGGATGCCGATGTATCCGCGAGTGTCATACAGGAATCAGGATGGGACCGAACAACCCTTAATACATACGGTCGAGATCGGAAAGGAGGCCTTGGCGATACTGTTACAAAATTTCGTGGTTGTGGTCTCGAGCGCCACCACCGCAACCAGCTCCGACCTCGAGTACAGGCGTTACATCTGCCACCACCATCCACATACAATGTGGTGCCACAGCCAGTGCTCCGGGCGGTTGCCTACGCCTTCTCACTGTTGCACCAGTGATTCCTTCTGCATTCAATGGCATCGGAGGAACCCCGGGCATGCACATCGCCGTCTGGACATTACTCTCCGTTCCCACAGCTGGCAGGCGAAGGGACCGGGCCTTCGCCCGCACGTCCATCCACGTCCCTCAGCATCATCTGGGGTATTTCCGCCCGTACGGTCCCTTTTTGGTGTGGAGGTTCTCCGCAGAAGCTGACTGCTTGCCAGGGGACTTGGGTCTAGATTGTCTTTGTCCCTGCAGTGCTGCGCTCGCTTCGAACTCGATACCAGTCTCGCCACACCACGCCTGCTAATAGTCTTCCTCGTGGCCGGTATGGATATGGAAGCACAGTGAACAGTCAGTAGTGTTCTCGTGTCTGACACTGTCGGCTACCATCATCACTGTACTAAAGATTATGATAACAATCACGCTTGGCACTTGGTTCTACTTTCTGGTCGCGTTTCGAATTGTGCCTTCCTTTGTTCTTGGCCTTTTGATGTGGTTCTTCTGGAGGTTTTTTTACTTTGCACCTCTTTGCTGCATACGTTGCTTCGGACTTGTCGTACTCTGTGCCTTGTCCGCTGTCAGTCAGTCGTGATTAGATCGACTTCCACTTAGCATCGTGTTTTCTTCCTTTCCGCCTTGCGGTTTCACCCACCTCTTTCTCTTCTGGGTTCCGGTGTGTGTCCTTCTATCCGGCTACTTGTAGACATAGCAGTTGTCGACATATCCGTAGGCTATTCTATACTCACTCTCTTTCCAAGCGTTTATCGCGACTCATGGGGTCTGCAGGTTAACTGGATGTGGCATGTTAATTTTAAGGGGTGGCTGGATGCCCTTCCTGTCGCCACTCCGTACCCCCGAGGAAGGAAGTAGTGTACCCCAACTGTATGCGTCTAGTGTAAGCCATGAAATATTGCAAACGTGTTGTACGCGAGCCATGCAACTAAGGTGGAACTTGGGGACCAGCCCAGTATTCACCTAATGAGATGTGGAAAACCGCCTAAAAACCACATCCAGGCTGGCCAGCACACAGGCCCTCGTCGTTATTCCGCCAGGCGGATTCGATCTGGGGCTGGCGTGCCTACCGAGTCCAGGAAACAGTGCGTTAGCTTTCTTGCCTGCCCTGGCAAGTAATAGGCTATTCTATACTGACATAGAAAAAATCGTGACACCAAAAAATAGTTAATATAGAGTAATGAAATTTCGTGAATACATTTGCGTAGGTATCATATTTAAGTGATTAACATTGCAAGATCGTATGTTAATATAAGAGCGAGATAAGCCGTTTTAGATGTGAGATGCTGGTGCGTTACTAACTTGTGTAACACCCAGAATGTTGAATGCAAGCATGCAAAGGTGCATTCGTTGTGCTGTTCAGGTGCCGGATGTCAGTTTCTGGGATGGAGTTCCAAGCGCATTGCACCTGATCGGTCGATGCAGGGGTAGTTAGTACTGTTTGTGGATGACGCTGGAGTTGTCGACTGGTGATGTCTCATGTGTGCTCCATTGAGGACAGGTATGACGATCGACCAGGCTAGGGCTTCTACACTCTGTACAGCGTGGTGGTTACAACAGTGGTACGTGGGCGAGCGTTATCCCGTTGGAAAACACGCCACGGAATGCTATTCATGAATGGCAACACTACAGGTCGAATCACTGGGCTCGACAGGTATGCAGTTGGGGTGCATGGGATGACCATGAGAGTGCTCCAGCTGTCTTATGACATCGCACTCCAGACCATAACTCTAGGTATAGGGTCCAGTATGTATAACACGCAGACAGGTTGGTTGCAGTCCCTCAAATGGCTTTCTTCGAATCAACACTCCGCCATCACTGACACCGAGGATGAACCATTTTTCATCAGGAAACACAAAGGACCTCCGCCTGGTCATCCAATAAGCTCTCACTTGACACCATCGAAGTAATAAATTGTGGTGGTTTGGGGTCAGTCCAGTGCACGCTACAGGACTTCGAGTTATCCTTGAAGGAACCAATGTATAAGAGTTCATTTTGTCGCTGTGGTGCCAAATGCTAATCAAATTGCTGCTGCAAATGCAGAACCATACACTAAACACAATGAATGTGTCTTCTTGCTCAATAGTGCCACATGGCTCTCCGGAGCTTGGTCTTCTTGCAACTGTACATTGTCATCGTCACTGCTGCCAACAATTATGTACTGTAGCTTCATTCCTTAAACGTCTATCTGCAATATAGCAAAAGTGACATCCAGCTTCTTTTAGCTGTATTACACGACCTCGTTCAAACTCAGTGAGTTGTTGAAATCAGCGTCCATGTGACCTTAAAGGCATTCTTAATAGACGTCAACTCACCTATCCAACCTCAAAAATAATAATTAACGCTTCAACCGTTACAGCGTGTATTTAAAGCAAACCTGATGAGCATCCTCATAGTGGAGCTACTAGCAACACTCTTATGCGACTGGCGCAAAGTATGAGTAGACATCATTTTTCAGATGTAGAAACACGACATCCAACTTCCGTTTCATCTTTGTTGATACATTATGGACTGTGGGACAACGGCTGGCAGGTATTTCTTGATGCAATAATTTACCAACAGCCGTATGTATTGTAGAAATTAATTTCATGAACTTCTTATGTGCTACCAGTTTCGGCATTACATTCTGCATCTACATCCATACTCAGCAAGCCACCTGACGATGTGTGGTGGAGGGTACTTTGAGTACCTCTATCGGTTCTCCCCTCTATTCCAGTATCGTATTGTTCATGGAAGGAAAGACTGTCGGTATGCCTCTGTGTGGGCTCTAATCTCTCTGATTTTGTCCTCATGGTCTCTTCGCGAGATATACGTAGGAGGGAGCAATATACTGCTTGACTCCTCGGTGAAGGCATGTTCTCGAAACTTCAACAAAAGCCCGTACCGAGCTACTGAGCGTCTCTCTTGCAGAGTCTTCCACTGGAGTTTATATATCATCTCCGCAACGGTTTCACGATTACTTAATGATCCTGTAACGAAGCGCGCTGCTCTCCGTTGGATCTTCTCTATCTCTTACATCAACCCTATCTGGTACGGATTCCACACCAGTGAGCAGTATTCAAGCAGTGGACGAATAAGCGTACTGTAACCTACTTCCTTTGTTTTCGGACTGCATTTCCTTAGGATTTTTCCATTGATGCCGAAGCTGGTAGCGTATAAGAAGTTCATAAAATAAATTTCTACAATACATAGGGCTGTTGGTGAATTATTGCATCAAGAAACTTCAGTTTATGTCGTGCAACTCCTTCTTGGTGTTGCGGTTTTTCCCCTCTGATTATTTCTGCATTTCACATATGTATAAATCCATACTACTTAACTCAGTTAATTGTGTTCGTTGTTTACCAATCTTTGAACAGGAAACATTATTCTAAATCAGCAACTCTGATACATTGTATTTTGTTTGACAGTAAATGGTCCTACAAAAAGTTCACCTGTACAGTACGTCTTATTCGTGATTTCTAGCATAATCACTGATTCTAACCGTATTTCAGATAATGTAATTATGACCGTGCCAGATAATTATGAAATGAATCTACACTAATCTTAGTCAAAGTTAATTGGAAAGGCCGTGAAGCTGTTCGCTACCTAGGAGTACGTTTGTGTGAACAGACATTCCAGTGTCTTTCCTTTATTTCTTCCTCGTTATGACAAGTCACTAATACCTTTACCACAATTCGTTTTCTAAAATGCGGCACACGCAGACCAAACGAAGTTTTTTATTGCTGGACATTACGTCATTTGCACTGAACAAAGGACCACATCACACAAGAACCGAAATAACCTCAAAGAATCAGGACTTTGAGAATGTTAATAATGATTAATGTTATTGGAAAACATGGTACAATTATTTTATCCAAAGTCCTTTCAAACGCTCTGACTTTACATTAACAGTTTAAATTTGTTTTGAAAAGTGGGTCAATTTTTACATCAGTAGTGTCATGACGCCGGCAAAAGAAAAAACTGACAACAGTTCGCGCCATTAATACATTACCTGATAAAACTGTGAGCCATTGTCTGTAACAAAATACAAGTCTACTTTCCTAAGTAATTCCCACCTATATTAAGAGACTTATCATACCTTCCAACAAGCTTTCAATATCATCCTCGTAGATATCTGCGCTTGAGCACTGCTTTCCCTAATTTAAACGTTCTGAAAAATTGCATAAAGCACACTTCTGGACACTTATGAGTGGTGGGATGGTACGGAAATGTGTGAAAACTTTTAAAGATGGCCATACGAATTTGCATGATGACGAACGGAAAAGGCGACCTTCAGTCATTACTGACGTTTGTTGCAGAAAGTTGAAGAACAAGTGAAAAAGAACAGACGATTTACTATTTCGACGTTATGTGATGATAGGAGTACGGACTGAATTCAAACACAACACTCCGTACGGTACGAGGACTCCCCATAAAGTTCCCCACAGTCATTTAATGAACAAAGTAAGAGCATATGGACTATCAGACCAATTGTGTGGTTGAATTGAAGAGTTCCTAGATAACAGAACGCAGCATGTCATTCTCAATGGAGAGAAGTCTTCCGAAGTAAGAGTGGTTTCAGGTGTGCCGCAGGGGAGTGTCATAGGACCATTGCTATTAACAATATACATAAATGACCTTGTGGATGACATCGCAAGTTCACTGAGGCTTTTTGCAGATGATGCTGTGGTGTATCGAGAGGTTGTAACAATGGATAATTGTACTGAAATGCAGGAGGATCTGCAGCGAATTGACGCATGGTGCAGGGAATGGCAATTGAATCTCAATGTAGAGAAGTGTAGTGTGCTGCGAATACATAGAAAGATAGATCCCTTATCATTTAGCTACAAAATAGCAGGTCAGCAACTGGAAGCAGTTAATTCCATAAATTATCTGGGAGTACGCATTAGGAGTGATTTAAAATGGAATGATCATATAAAGTTGTCGTCGGTAAAGCAGATGCCAGACTGAGATTCACTGGAAGAATCCTAAGGAAATGCAATCCGAAAACAAAGGAAGTAGGTTACAGTACGCTTGTTCACCCACTGCTTGAATACTGCTCAGCAGTGTGGGATCCGTACCAGATTGGGTTGATAGAAGAGATAGAGAAGATCCAACGGAGAGCAGCGCGCTTCGTTACAGGATCATTTATTAATCGCGAAAGCGTTACGGAGATGATAGATAAACTCCAATGGAAGACTCTGCAGGAGAGACGCTCAGTAGCTCGGTACGGGCTTTTGTTAAAGTTTCGAGAACATACCTTCACCGAAGAGTCAAGCAGTATATTGCTCCCTCCTACGTATATCTCGCGAAGAGACCATGAGGATACAATCAGAGAGATTAGAGCCCACACAGAAGCATACCGACAATCGTTCTTTCCACGAACAATACGAGACAGGAATAGAAGGGAGAACCGATAGAGGTACTCAGGGTACCCTCCGCCACACACCGTCAGGCGGCTTGCGGAGTATGGATGTAGATGTAGATGTAGATACAGTAACCTCAGTTTGCATATAGCCTACGTAATAGTAGCTATAGTGGCATCACTCTGGCGGTGGAGAGCACTTGAACCAGTGCGCTTTAAGCAGTGAAGAATCAAAACCGTGTTTTTACTCTTTTCCCAAGCCAAGATTGCCCAAAATGTGTGCTGTGGTCACAGATCCAACAATAAGATCTCTTGTGGCAAGAAAATGGGAGGTTAATGATATCCATTTCGATCTACGGGTGAAACGTAATGCGCAAACGTGGTGTAAGACTGTGGAGCCGTATGTTCCAAAAATGAGATTGTCAGTAAGACATACGCAACACTTCAGGAGGATAACAACACCTTAGGAGAATTCCATTGACAGCTTCATTGGTCATAGCTCAGTGCGGTCGCACTCTTCACATTAAAAAGAATATTAACCAATGTTGCTCTTTTATGTTGGACTGCTTCACATACTTTAACCTAGTACTCCTTTTGCCAATAACGGTCAGGTGACCAAGATACTCATCAGTTGCTTATCAAAGTAGCGATAACTCGAATCGCGCGGGGTTTTTCAGTATTTAGGCTGTTTACATACTGTCTCCAAGAACCTATGGTTTGTCCCATTGTCGAGTTCGTTTAGAGAAATAGATTAGAAGTTTACGAGACAATTTCATTTACATTCACCCTTGTAAACAATTTTTACAGCTGTAAAGGCTGTTTGAAAGTGTAATTGAAAATAAAATTGTAAATGCAGTCAAGTCTTCGAAGGAAGCACCTGAGAATTCACGACATCCACAAGCAGATGGCTCCAGTATGCCAATATAGATAGTTTTTGAGAGGTGCATAGAAGGCCTGAAGATAGCATATTGAATTGCCGAAAGTGGTAGCAAAAATAAAATAAAATAACTTCTCAGTTTTCACGGCTGTTTAGTGAATTTCTTCTTAAATTAAAAAGGTTGCACATCTAGACACCAGGTTAAACAATATTTGGCCCCATTGGTTCCACAGTTAGTTTACGGTAAAGGTGTAAGTGTTGCTCTATAAATACTCTACATACTGTGTTCCTCAGAGAGTGTGTTCCATACAAAACCCAGATCACCTTCTGCAAGTCCCAACACTTCAAATTCTGCAGTGTGAACAGTTCTTCGCATCAAGTTTTGACCAGTTTTGAGCGGTTGTGCCAAAGGTTTGAATTCATTACGGTAACTGCGTTCTCCGTCTGTGATTGCCAGAACCTGACATTAATATCATCCCTAGCGTTTAGCGACTATTTTTTGTCCAAGCACAAAACAGTTTCTGTCTCATCAGGCAACCACCAGATCAAAACTGAATGTCCAAACCTCACAGAAAGCGCAGTAAGCAAAGCTATTGAGTGATATTAATACATGGTGTTTACAAAATACGACATTTTCTAATTTACAGAGGAAAAATAATTTAAAATGTGTAGTGGTAAGAAACTTAACAACACAAAAATGAAGGAAATTGTGTTGGCTCGTCTAAAATTAAGAGAGCATTCTGCGCTATATGCTTGTTAATTTTCAGTATTGTGGTTAATTGTTTTTTCTTGATATTTTGTACAACGTCAAAATGTGCGCCAAGTGGGTGGGTTACTGTTGAACCGGTTTTAGTAGAATTTCAATCTCTTTCCTAGACTCAAACTTCTCTCGCGTTCCGAAAAATTATTTGGCAGAGTCTGCCTGACTACTTCTCCATAGCTCTTACAAGAGGTACACACATCGCTCTGGGTCGAAGGCTACACAGACTTTACTGCTGAATAATACCTAAGCTATGGGTTCAGCGTAAAATGTATATCGATAATTTTTAGCTACCTGTTAAGTCATGTGAAATTTTTCTTACGTGTAAGAGAGCGCACCTTCAAATGTTAACAGTTTCACCTCATGCCCTGAGAGGCAGAAAAACAGTTCGTGTTTAAATAAATAACTTACTGAACACCCGTTTGACAGCGCGTTTCATCGTACTAACCCCTTCCCGTAATGAGTAATGGCACATTTTTAATAATCAGTCGTGAACTACGCTAAACTCCAGAATGGACACATCGAAGACTATTGTGCGTTTTTTGTCAATGGTGTTCGGCTACCTAATGAATTAAAAATAAAAAAAAAATGCTATGAAAAGGTTACAGTTTTGAACTTTGCTGTTACTCAGCAACCGTATTCTCGTAGTTTCACCATAGGATTAACCAGTCAACCGGTTGCGCATAAACGGTAGATACATTGACCTAGGTATTGACACGTGCTAGGGAAGTCATCGTCAGAATGAACTGTCGCTATATCATAAAATTACATTACTAAAAAGCAATTGTCAGAATTTGGAGTGGCTATGCTCAAGTCTAAAGTGAAATTAAACGTTGTAGCCTTTTACTTTTGACTTGAGCATAGCTGCTATAAATTCTGACTATTGCATTTTAGCAATGTAATTTTACGATGATCAACAGTTCATTCTCATGAAGACATCCCTAGTAGGTGTCGGAACATAGGTCAATGTACCTACTGTTTACGTGCAACCGTTTGGCTGTTTAAAGCCATGCTGAAACTATGAAAAGCTTTTCAAATACCACTACGGGTCACAAAATGAGTTGACAACAACATTATTTATTTAGCGACATTTTTCGTCGTGATACCTCACCATCAGACAATGTTGGCATTACAAAAAACATCTAAAACAAGAGTATACAAATATTAAAATGTAAGAGGGGATATCGCTTTGTGTACTGGTCGTCTGCTCACATGAAAATTTATAAAACAATCACTCACTTTAATCTTGTGGCGTGGCAGTTTTCTTGTGATGTGCTGAGGCATCGCTATTTTGAGTGCTCGCTTGGATTTCCCCACTATTGATCACCAACTCCACGACAATGTAAAAGACACCCTTCTGGCTACGCTAGAGTAAAACAGAATCAAATAAATTAAATATTTCTGCTGAAACAGTAGTTCCTCGTCTGAAGGTAAAAAACTTAAGCGGAAGAGTACTGTGTTTTTGTGAACCATTCCGTTCATCCTCTTGCAGAGGAGTGACGTGACCAATTTCGCTCCCTGAAGCGCGAATATCAGTTACGGAAAGCGACGCGTCGCGCCCGCGTCAAGCTTCTGGGTCGATTGTCCAATATATCACACGTCCGCACCTTGCTGGAGCTGGAAATACCGCCTTAGAGCTCACTCCATCTGTCATAACATCTCTGAAACGAAGTAGACGTATAAAGCGTCATCTGGCCACGAGAAGTATTACTTCATTTCATCCACTGATTTGTTTTATATTTATTACGTTAGTACACTCAATTCCTCGATTGGTATTAACCAATATCTATTTTCATCATTTGAGGATATTCTAAAAATATTCATCTGCACTGCCATTTAGAACAGAGAGTTCAGTTACTGAAACCTTTATGCAACTTCGTCTTTTGTACGATATGAGCACTGACTTAGAAATAATAGCGCAAACCTAGCGTAACGAAAGCTGTTTTACTTTCGCGCATCAATAACAGCATCAAGATGACAGTTTCTCATTTGCAAGGTAAATACTCACTATGGACACATTCTAAGCGTTAGGAGTTGTCGAGTGACCGCGAGCCGTATTTATGTAAAATTATTCGTCCCATTATGCATGCACACGCACCAGGCATAAAATACATTTAGGGGAGTCTAATTCAGACCTGGTACGCAAGCACTTGGGAATATTTACAGAGATTCTATTCGTACGAATAAATTCATTGAGAGAATTTCGCGTTTTAGGAATATGAAAGCAGGTTACCTAAATTTTATAATCAATGAAACGAGAAGAAAATACCTGTATAGTGTAGTCTATTAATACGTAACACTTACTCATTTCTAAAAATTGATGTGGAAAATACGGTCAGTTACGCAACTGCAATGAAGACGTGCTAGGAAAAAGATCTTCGTACTATGTTCCTAATGGCGGACTACTGGCCTGGAGATAACGGCTCGTGTACTTCAAGAAAATGTACAAAAAAAGCCGGCCGGGGTGGCCGAGCGGTTGTAGGCACTACAGTCTCGAACCGTGGGACCGCTACGGTCGCAGGTTCGAATCCTGCCTCGGGCATGGGTGCGAATGATGTCCTTAGGTTAGTTAGGTTTAAGTAGTTCTACGTTCTATGGGACTGATGACCTTAGAAGTTAACGTCCCATTGTGTTGGGAGCCATTTGAACCATTTTCTTACAAAAAAAATCGCATTAAAGTTTTTAATGGGTCTTCTGACTCATTTGAGGCGACCCGCCACGAATTCGTCTCCTGTGCCAGCCTCTTCATATTAGTATCATCTATACTTAACGTCCTCACTTTTTGGCTACATTGTAGTCACTGTCCTCCTCTACAGTTTTTACCTTCTACGAGCGCCTCTAACACTATCTCACTCACTTTCATATAATTCTGTGCTCCATCTGTGCACAGTGGGACATTTCTTACTGAAAATTAGGGTCATGGTTGTTAGATTTCTCTTGGCCAAAAATGCCCTGTTTGCCTGTGCCAGTCACATTTTCATGTCCATCTCGTTACATCTATCATTATTGTTTTCCCATTTCTCCTACTTCCTACTATATTTTTCTTACTTCAAATTCCTCTAAGCCCATAACGTGTGCTTATTGAACTGTCCATTCTATTCCACAAGTCGTATATTTCTTCCTCACTTTTACATAGTAACGCCATTAGCAGACCTTAACATTGATATTCTTTCACGCTGAGTCTTAATCATACCCCTGAACCTTTCATTTATTTCCGCTTCTTAGATATCGTCTTACCGCCTTTTCCTTTGTTGTTGGTCATCCATTCTTGGTTCTTGTACATATAGTATCAGGCACAGTCAAAGGAAAACCGAATGCCCGCCCTCTGCTCGTCGAGCTCCTGCAGCGAGGGACCACAATCAAAGCGCTGCGATATGGAGACACTTCGCAGAAACTGCGACGCGCCATAAAGTCAGAAGGCCCAGCAGTGCAATCGGACGAACGATCTGCCCCAACACGTCCAATCTGACAGAGGCTGCGCTTCAGCGATTTGCTTGGGAAACATCTTCCGTACAGTCTGTGCCTTTCACCGCGTGCTTTTCACTTCTTTGGCTACCTGAAGAAAGAAATACGTGGGAATCGATTTCACTGGAACAAGGGAGTGCAAGAGCGGGCGAGGTTGTGGATCCGTCAGGAGCCGGCCCCTATCTACGACGCGGGAATTGATCGCCTCGTCTCCCAGTGGGATAAAAGTCTTACCGCGTGCGGTGATTGCTTTTGATTGGGAGCATTCCATGGTCCATTTGCGTTGCGTGTTCCGTATCCCTTTGACTAAGCCGCAGATATTACCAGTCTTTGTCTGTAGATCTTCCTGAGAAACATCTTGAACCTTTTTTTTTTCTAACGTATTTTGTGGATCGGCAAATCCTCTGAACGTGTTTTCATTTGTCTTAAAAAAAAGCAATAAAAAGAGATGGCCGAGATCGGGGAGGTTGGATTAAAAAGGGTATAAGGTAGAGATGAAATGTTTCGCCCCTACATCGAAGAAGCGATGACCGGAATAAATTAAAGGTTTAACAGTAGGATTAAAGTTCAGTGTGAAAAGATATCAATATTGAATTATTGCTACCCTTCGTGAAAATGAAGTAATCGATCTGTTGAACTGGACTGTCTCATGTGCACACATCGCAGACGGAGAGTAAAACAAATAATTTTGAAAGTAATGACGAGTAACTGAAATGAGATTACCCATAAACTTAATATTGAAAGTGATGACTGCGACGTAGGTGAAGTACAGAATTTAGCTACCTTGGAAAGAAAAGAATACATGACGGACGAAGCTAGGAGGACATAAAAAGCTGACTAGCACAGCAAACAAACAGAGCATTCTTGCCGAAA
Organism: Schistocerca americana; assembly: GCF_021461395.2. NCBI lineage: Eukaryota > Metazoa > Arthropoda > Insecta > Orthoptera > Acrididae > Schistocerca > Schistocerca americana. Next base: position 48,224,171 of record NC_060120.1, read on the forward strand.
TGATGCCTACTAGTATCAAAGATAACCCTTTATTTGAGGTGAAACCTTCTGAAACCGTACGTTTGGAGCACGCTATTGAGTGGTAGTGAATCAGGTACTGTCTGAAAACCACAAAAGAGTAAAATCATCGCGTTTGAGATTTGGCACTATAGAAGAATGTTGAAAATTAAGTGCACTGATTAGATACGGAATGAAGAAGTTCAGCAAAGACCTTACAGTAATAAAGACACAGAGTAAATTATTCCCCAAAATCACTGAAGCCATGTCCTGACGCGGCACACCCCGCCGCGCCACGATACCAGAGGAATGACAAACTACTCAACTTGAGGCTGGACCGGGAGATCCGCAGAAGCGCGCGCGACCTGCCAACACCTGGGCCTAATGCCATGTCTGGAAACCCGCCGAAGCAGAAGGAAAACGCCCCTCTGGCCCGGACCAGCACAACAGCAACGCGTCAAGCGCTGCCGATACAAGGCTGTCAACATATACCAAACAACAAAGAGCAAAACAAGTTTGATAGACATTAACATACACACCAATACTTAAACGCGCAATTAAGGATTTGCAAGGAATATCATCTATTAAAACTTCAGTATAGGAGTGGCCCGCTCATAAACATTGCAAGTTGACCTTCCTATGAATAACAGGAATGAATGTACAATGTCACTCAAAAGAATAATTACATAATAATTCAAACAAGATTAAATAGGTCACGATATACCGTTACCGGAGCCTCTTAGGAAAAATAGGCACTGTAATTTGCATATACGAGGTACGACATAAAATAATGAGACTGACGTGAAAAAGAGACCCTCGTCACAGCTTTTTGGACATCTTGTGTTGTTTGAAAATGGTGTGCCTAGCCGGCCGCGGTGGTCTCGCGGCTCTAGGCGCGCAGTCCGGAATCGTGCGACTGCTACGGTCGCAGGTTCGAATCCTGCCTCGGGCATGGCTGTATGTGATGTCCTTAGGTTAGTTAGGTTTAAGTAGTTCTACGTTCTAGGGGACTAATGACCACAGCAGTTGAGTCCCATAGTGCTCAGAGCCATTTGAACCATTTGGTGTGCCTTGACCGCCGTTTTGACTCTTGGAAATATAAAAAAGCTGCACGGTGCGATATCTGGTGAATAAGCTCGCTGTGGTAGTACTGGAATTTGTTTTGAGGTTAAAAAATGCTGTACTGACAGAGCAGTATTGGATGGAGCATTATCGTGATGCAGCAATGTTGGCACAGACACGAAGAACTCTTTTACCAAGTCTTACTAAAATTTATTTGTTAGTAATATTGGTTAACTGTTTGTCCAGGAGGCACCCACCCTTTAAGAACAATTCCCTTGGAATCGAAGAAGCACACAAGCATGCATTTCACTTTTGACTTTGACATGCGAGCTTTTTTTGGTCTGGGTGACCCCTTTGAGCACCATAGCGAACTTTGGCATTTTGTCTCTGGATCGTACTGGAAAAACCAACATTCATCACCAGTGATAACACGGCTCAACAATTCTGGATTGATTTGCCTTTGCTCTAACAGATCGGCTGCCACATTTTTCCGCGTTTCTTGCTGCTGTGGTGTGAGATTGTTGGGGACCATTTTCGCACAATTATTGGATGAACTATTTCTCGATTGATGTTCACTTCTTCTGCTATAATTGTCACGGATAATCTTCGATGAGACCTTCAACATTCGTTCTGCTTTCACTAAACATTTTATGCCAACTAAAACCTTGACCTCTAGACATAACCTCCTCTCCAAAAGCCTTCTGAAGCTTACTTAAGTTTTCGCGTTTCCACCCCATTTAACGCAAAAAGAAATGGCATACCTTTGCGCAATATTATACGGTTCCATTTCCGTGACGAGAGACACAAACACATGTTAACGTATTACACGCAACTCATGACTAAAAAAATGGCTCTGAGCACTATGGGACTCAACTGCTTTGGTCATCAGTCCCCTAGAACTTAGAACTACTTAAACCTAACTAACCTAAGGACATCACACACATCCATGCCCGAGGCAGGATTCGAACCTGCGACCGTAGCAGTCGCACGGTTCCGGACTGCGCGCCTAGAACCGCGAGACCACCGCGGCCGGCCAACTCATGACTGAGCAGTTGCATCGATGTGGCGCTTGGACTGGAAGCAGCTTATAGACCAAGGTCAAAGGTATTGTCCCTGCGCAAGCCTGCAGGGTTGCCACATGTTGCAAAGAAAATCAATCTCATTATTTTATTGTCGCACCTGGTACACCAAATGGCATATGACTGGTTAAAATGCAAACCTATAACCCAAAGGGCTACTCAACACGGAGTAAGAGAATGTGCAAAAACCAATCATAAATACACACTTGACCCACACGTGCATACTCTTAGGCTGAGCACACGCAACTTTAGTTACAGGAAGGGCCATAAGGTCTACAAGAAACCGAAATTACAATCAGTATTATTAAATACTCAATGATAACAAACAATGATTTCAACTGCTAGATTAACATTTCAAAATACTAGCTTGGCGCTTACAGAAGCCTCCAAATACACACACACAGCCGCGAAAGGGGTCACTGAAAGGCATAAAGGGACCGGTTTACTGGTCAGCTCACACTGGGGCAGAATTAATAATCTTCAGGTACAGTAATTACTGAACATTCTTCATACATAGTTTAAAATAAATGCCAAGGAGGCCAATAGCTTCAGGACTCCAGGTAGGCACCAGAAAATACTGCCCTCGTGCTCGTAGCTACTAACAAGTTATTCAGTGGCCGGAAGAAATTAGTTCCGCATGGTCAAAACATAGGGAAAATGGAAAGATTAAAGAATATGAATATTTTGTTGAAATAATCCAGGGAAATAGTTTGGAAAAGCTGTTAGTGAGGATACATAAAATGGGAATGGAATGTGGTTCAAATGGCTCTAAGCACTATGGGACTTAACATCTGAGGTTATCAGTCCCCTAGAACTTAGAACTACTTAAAAATAACTAACCTAAGGACATCACACACATCCATGCCAGAGGCAGGATTCGAACCTGCGACCGTAGCGGTCGCGCGGTTCCCGACTGAAGCGCCTAGAACCGCTCAGCCACACGGGCCGGCTGGAATGTGGTATCACTAACAACTTTTAGAACAAAAATACCAGAATAAAAATGCAAAATTAAAGCATTACAAGTCAACACAGATAACAATATCTGTACTCAAACAAATATCTAGGATTAAATCACAATTTAAAGAAATTAGGAGTACATGAAAGAAGAATAATTAGGTATATATCAGGCCCACGAGAAACTGTGGGAAGTTGGCAATTAGAGAGTAATGGGGAAATTTATCGAAACATAGAAAACGTATCAGAAGACAAGAGAAAAAGAACACTGGTATTTTTTGGAAATTTACATCGAATGCAAGATCACAGATTAACTAAAAATATCTTCAGATATTTGTGGCGTAAGATGTCGACAGCATGTTGGATCCAAGAAGTACAAAAGATTAGAAAAAATAATAATATAAAACCTGTAGAAACACTGAAGTAGTTAGGGACAAGGTACTGAATATGGAGGAAGAGCGAAGAGAACATGTCTGATGTGGTGAGAAGGGAGGAAAAAATAACAATGAAAAGTATAAAAAGGCACTGAAAGAAAAAAAGAGAAAAATGAATAAGGAAATGAAATTGGCACGAGGTCCCTAGTTATTCCATCTGAGGAGAAAGAAAAAGAATAGAACATACGTGAATTCTGGCTTGTAAACTTCTCAGAAGACAACCTCACAAAGACAGAGTAATATTCAACTCGACGTTTGCGAACGATTTAGTAGCTATGGCGTAGAAGTGGTTCTCACGCCAAGCAGTTTACTTTTAAATGGTCCTCGTCCTGTCTTGTATTACAAATCTCTGTTTCCACCACAGTTTTGAATCACCTGTTAGAAATTTAAGCCCCACACAATTTCTGCTGATTTAGCGACATAGTTGCACGCGTTTGGAGTTTCAGAAGTGAACGAGTATTTTTCGGTCATTATTCCGGTACCATTCCCTTGGGACTTGGGAAATGCCGTGTCAGCTAATGGAATTTGTTAGCCTACCGGCGCATGATAAACGATTTATCTCCGGAAACTGCTTACTGGCGGTGATTTGCTCGCCTCCATCACTGTCATCCAATTAACCTACAAGGTTCAAAGCCCATACAGTAAAGAGGAAGTGACGCAGGATGGAGGCAGGTACATTATAAAAGCAACGGGCAAGTCACTCACATGTTACTTTCACCCTGGCGTGTGGGGTTTATTGCTCAGCGGTATCTGACCGAGCAAGCAGTAATACTACTCTGCAGCTAAGCAAAATTCTCAATAAAAGTACTGTAATATAAGTAATACTAAGTACTTAATTTGATGAGCAATAAAATCCCACATGAGACAAAGTCAGTCCATACACAATGCTCTCTTTCATGAATGCAATAATATACGTTTCCCGATATAAAGTTTAACTACGTACATTCGGAACTTTATGCAGATTAACGCATGTTGCTGTGTAAATAATGTTTCAAGTTCTCACGTAACTTGAAAGAATGTCCACTTACTTAAAAGTTTTTAACCCATTTACTTTGTCCCGTGATAACATGTCCACATTTTACAAACCATTCATATTTCTTCATACTATGGTTCAAATGGCTCTGAGCACTACGGAACTTAACATCTATGGTTACTTAAACCCAAACAACCAAAGGACATCACACAGCACCCAGTCATCACGAGGCAGAGAAAATCCCTGACCCCGCCGGGAATCGAACCCGGGAACCCGAGCGTGGGAAGCGAGAACGCTTCATACTATGTATATGCCCCAGTATATATATATATATATATATATATATATATATATATATATATATATATATATATATATATATTAAAGTGATACTGAGAAATTGCGCAATGCGGAAGGAATGTATTATTTTTCTAAATAAAAACGCAACAACCAACTCGCACTGTATGCCACAGGACCACTGTTAGCTAAAAAGCCTGTTCAGAACTCCACTCTTCCATCTTGAACTTGATTATCCACTATTTTTCTAAATCACAAAAGGCAAGTTAACGCACCGTTTACTTGAAAGAGCGTTCCCTACTTCCAGCCCCATCCATCCTCAATCTGAGCTTGTGTTGTGTCTCCAAGTATCGAGGCGTGGATGGTCCATTAGACCCTCATCTTCTTCTTTCTTAATTAAAGACAAAAGTGTTGATTAATTACAACTATTGTCTGTACTTTCTACAGCATGTAAGATGTGATTAATTTGAGAAAATTGTTCTGTAGAACGTCAGGGACGTCCGTGAACGATGAAAATTTAGCAGCTGACAGCTTAAACAAAGTTGGTTGTTTTAACACAGTGTTTTAATAATATAACAGTACGGCATACAGTGACGGTTAGTCTTCATCTACGCTGTATTTAATGTGGCGTCTGTTTCACCTTTGCATCTGGAGACTGATGGGATACAGACTCGATTTATTTACAACCGTATAAGGCACGGTTTGCATATAATTCTCTAGCGGCACATATCTCTAAATAAAAGTTCACAAATATGAAAAATTATAAGATGATATGTTTTGCAACCTTAAAGCTTTACTTCTGTCTGTGTAGTATCTAGAGTGGGTCTTTGCAAATGTAACCCCATCGACTGAAAACCTGGACCTTGTGTCACGTGAATTATTACTTTCTCCGACGGTTCACACAAACTTCTGGTGAGACCGCACATTCTTAGCATAATTTCCTAGTTCCGACATAAAATAAGTGCTATTAGAATCCCATTTGACTGCCAGGTCTCAACAGTTGTGCGTAATTAAAGTGAAGGAAACTAAAACATCTTACTTTTAAGTGTAGTTATGGACTAGCACATAGTTAGATTTTCATACGCTACTCTCATATTCTGAAAGTGGCAGGGGTCAAATACAAGGAACGAAGGGCTATTTACAATTTGTAGAGAAACCAGATGGAAGTTAGAGTCGAGGGACATGAAAGGGAAGCTCTAGTTGGCAAGGGAGTGTGACAGGCCTGTAGCCTATCCCCGATGTTATTTAGTCTGTATATTGTGCAAGCAGTAAAGGAAACAAAAGAAAAATGTTGAGTAGGACCTAAAATCCACGGAGAAGAAATAAAAACTCTGAGGTTCGCCGATGACATTGTAATTCTGTCAGAGACAGCAAAGGACCTGGAAGAGCACTTGAATGAAATGAAGTGTCTTGAAAGGAGGATATAAGATGAACATCAACAAAAGCAAAACGAGGATAATGGAATGTAGCCGAATTAAATCAGGTTATGCTGAGGGAATTAAATTAGGAAATGAGACACTTAAGGTACTAGATGAGTTTTGCTATTTGGGGAACAAAATAACTAATGATAGTCGAAGTAGTGAGGATGTAAAGTGTAGACTGGCAATGGCAAGGAAAGCATTTCTGAAGAAGAGACATTTGTTACCATCGAGTATAGATTTAAGTGACAGGAAGTCGTTTCTGAAAGTATTTGTGTGAAGTGTAGCTGCGTATGGAAGTGGATCATGGACTATTAATAGTTAGGACAAGAAGAGAATAGAAGCTTTCGAAATGTGGTGCTACAGAAGAATGCTGAAGATTAGATGGGTAGATGACATAACTAATGAGGAGATACTGAATAGAAATGGGGAGAAGAGAAATTTGTGGCACAACGTGACTAGAAGAGGGGATCGCTTAGTAGGAGATGTTTTGAGGCATCAAGTGTAAAGAAACTGGTTCTCTACTTCTGAAAAAAAACCTTTTAAAAGATAAAACATGACCTATACAAGGAATCTGACTACCCTTGTTGGTCTATGTCAGAACGTGTAGAAACTTTTGTGGGGCCAATAAGACGTCATCTTTATCTAAATGTGGCATGCCAATGGTTATGTAAGAGAAAAGTAAATTAGGTAGTTCAATACAGTTATTATATAGATGCGATAAATCACTTTAACGGGGGCCAAATGAACAGTTAAAGTCAATATAATTCCAGTAAACCTGCAAAAGTGTATATATATATATATATATATATATATATATATATATATATATATATATATATTGTTGGGGTTTTCATAGACATCGCGCATCTGCTAGATGCCCACGAAATACGTAATTTTGATTTGAAGTTGACAGGCAATGGGAAAAAAGGTGCAAAAATGATATTGGTCAGTTTTCAACCAGTAATGGCGGACAGCATCAGCTGGAAATATACGTAATTTTATGGTAGCTAATTTTACTGCACAAAAAATAAAATATGTACTCCCTCCGAAAGAATTTACACACAAATATTAAAATAAAATGATGATGAGCGGCAAAATGTCTGAGAAAAATTTTGAAAGCAAATTATTAATTGAATTTGAATTTGGCGCGTTTTCAACACTGTCAACAACACGAAATAATGGAAAGAATATTTATTGGAACTAAACAAAATGACTATTTTTAAAAGAGATAATTTAACTGCAATTGTCTTTCATTTTGAAATGAGAGAGAGCGTAATAATTTTCTTTTAATGTCTTAATTCGTGCTGCAGGCAGTGCGATGACGTCAGCGGTGGTCTGCGCGGACGATGTGTGAAGTTAATCCCGGTTCGTGGCGTGAAGATAATGATGGATCGTCGTGTTTCAATAATATTCCAGTTACGGCGGTGGTCCACGTCTTCATTGTAGTCGAATCAGCTGGCAGCACTGGCGCGATAATAATAGTTCCAGCGTGTGCGTTGTCGTTATGCGCGTGACGTTTTATTATTAAAAGTTTATTAATCACGCAGTGCGGGTAGGTCGGAATTATGCAATGTCTTTAATATGTATGATATATAGCCGGTTAATGACAATACTTCGCACAGTTCTTTCACAGTGTTGCACAGGAAAACAGTCACATGTGTTTATCACTATAACAGTCCGTTAAACATCATTTCAATTTACGTCGTCGTCTTCAAGATAGTTTGGATGATATAATAAATGTTTCTTGATCAAATCACAGCACTGTTCTTCTACTTAACATTTTTGTTTGTTCCACTTTCATGCAATTCTAACAGTTAGTATCTCCCCACGACAATGGTGTCTGGTCCACGGCTGATTGTCACAAGTTCACACAGTATCTAAAATCGTCACCACAAACACTCGATATACTTTTCAGATTTTACTGTTCACTTAATAATGCACGAAATCCTATTAACACAGCTGACGTAATATAATTAATTGTTCCTCCACGTATCACCGTCTTTCACGCCGAACTTTGCAACGTTTTTCACTCGCGAACCGACCACGATACCACACAAACTCGCACGCTCTCTATCGATAGTCGTTCGCTCTCTCTCTGACCCAATACTTCACCTAGCCTAACCAAAGATTTACAAAGAATATAGAACCAGAACATTCATATTCGTACAATATAAAATATAGAACAGTAGCAAAATGAGTGAAGAAACAATGTGACGTATTAACAAATAAAGAATAGTTGAAATAAATGATACATACGTACTATGACAAGGTAATGGACAAAAGAAAAAAAAATTATCGACATATGGGGAAAGCAATGTCTTTACACAGTGAATCACCAATTTAGTATTGGAGGGCAGCGTGGAGGGTAAAGGAGGGTAGAGGGAGACCAAGAGATGAATACACTAAACAGATTCAATAGGATGTAGATTGCAATAGGTACTGGGAGATGAAGAAGCTTGCACGGGATAGAGTAGCATGGAGAGCTGCATCAAACCAGTCTCAGGACTGAAGACCACGAGAACGCTACATTTCCAGACGTTCCCACAGAAGTACAAGCAATTGTTTGCTGAGTTACTGTGAATCAGATCCACAGTTGTCTTACGTGCCCCAGATTAACTTTCTCTCCTTGACGTAAACATTTTGTGAATAAACAGCTAATTTCAATTTTGGTATTACTTATTTGGTGAAGCGCAAGAAGAGAAATAAATGTCAACCGCATCTTATATGAGCATGCATTTATGAGAGAAGTGGCAAAACTTCAGTCATGTAGTTCTTTCCTCAGACTCGTGCATTGGAGAGAATCTAAACACCAAAACGTCAGTAACTGTGTTTACAAGTGCTCAAGCTGCAGACCTGGAGTTAGAATTGAAGTTTGCCTAAAATTGCTAACAATGATATAAGCGATAAAGCTAGTAAATGTGAACAATACATTTAGATGGCCGAAGATTAGATGCAAATAGTTAATTAACAAAGAGGTACAATCAGAAATTCTGAGAAATGAATTTTTAAAGGCCAAAATTTTGGAAAATACCGTAAACAATAGTGAAGATGACATACATATACGAGGTTTGCGCATATTCTTCTTCAACATTTCTTGATTGAACATAACAAGAATTACAGGCACGAAAGAATGGTGTTCTATCTCCACACCCTGTTTTTCCCGTAGCCTCCATCCCATTCTATGGCCTTCCTCAAGCGCGAAACAAGGACTTATTTGCCCTGTCGGTACCAATCCTTGTCCTGGTGACGAAGCCACTGGTTCACTCTGTGAAGCATCTCCTCATCGTCCTCAAAATGTCTTCCACAAATGGCATTTTTAATGGCCCAAACAAGTGAAAGTTCTAGGAAGCTCGTCGTAACACGTCAGCTGTGGATGGTATCCCCGACCGCTGCAATTCGTGGAGCTCCACCGAACCACCTTCTGATGACCTCACCCTTCGTGACCAGTGACTAACTATACTTCTGCCGACAGCAGATGCTCCATAGACTTTGCACAAAAGTGAATATTCGCCACAGTATCTTTCTCTGCAGTGAGAAATTCAATTACGGCACGTTGCTTGTAACGTACATCACCTACAGACGCCGTTTTTAAACAGTCCTACAGCGCTGTCTGAAGTGACGAGAACTTGGCGCGCTCAATCAGGACGTAACGTTTCGCATTCGTAGCATTATTTATCGCTGAGAAAAACATCCGGTGTATTATATTCTGGGCAACCGCTGTACATCCTATCACACTGATAAATATACAGTAATCCAGCTCTGAGGAAAACTCGCGACTTGTTATTATCAAATCGCAATAAAGTTCTACAGACTTCTGCACTTCCTTTAATCCGGAAGAGAAGGGACCACCTTTGGCTCCTTGATAGTCCGTCTATCGGGAGGCGGGTATTGTGACTGATGCTATAAAGTCAGTTTATTTTCCCACTTTCCCAAACCTCTAGCGCAAAAGTCCCCTCAAGTGGGTACTGCTCGAGGTGCGGTGCCAACATAAGGCGGCTAAATAAATACCCTTACAATGCGCAGAGTTTAATAATTACCATGGCTCTGAAAAAAATTTTCATCGATGTTCCTGGAGTTCAAGTTAAAAGATCGTAACTTCTCTCAGTTGTTTGAGGTTCAAGATATACAGAGATTACAGTAATTTCACGGAATAATTATTAGACCGCAGTGTGACGTAATTGATTTCACTTCTGCAAAACACTGTTCAATCTATAGAGGTTCAGCAAATAACAATTGCAGGGATACATCAACAAAATAAACTCATGACTGCAAATCACAGACGCTCAGCAGCTGTACTCAAGAAACTTACCTTGTTCGCAAATATATACAGCTATTTGCGCCCCTTGAGTACCTGGCTAACAGTAGGCCTATACATTTTCAATCAATACAGATACAATGTTAATTCAGTTAAGGTCTCGACCTGGTGCATCGATCTTTTCGTAATGCGAACAAGAGCTGAACATTCATATATAACATATTGTGTTCCACTTTCTTCAGTCCAGGTTGTTGGATGCTCTTTACTGCCGGTCTGTTGTCACCTCGATGCCGCGGATCACTCTCTCAGCTACCAGTTACTTTTAACTGCACGACCGTTGCGTGCCTCGTACAAATACAGAAGTCCTGCAACACACTTTTTCGAAAAGTTAGTACAAGTAAATCCTCTCACTTGCAGCACGCTTGTCTGCCCGGCACTGACTGTATATAGAAACCTGCTATACTTACGAATATTTTGAGGATTAAAAATAATTGTTGACCGTTGCACCAGACGATCGTCACAAATCTTGCAAGCACCTAGCGAGATTTACTTCATCAGACTAGAGGACTCTTCAGAAGTCTGTAGAAAAAGAATATGAAATCACTTCTGTCATACGTGCCACCAATACATAATGAGTACTTGAAATTCATTCCGATAAAGTTGAGCACACATTCCAGTAAAGTAACTTTTCAGAGTGAGGACAACGTCGAGACTGTTTAAGAAGTTAAGAAAATCTTCGATACGCTGCAGAAACAGGCTTTATACACACTATGTGGGGAGGTGGCGCCGTCTTTTTCACGAGAGCCTGAAAACTATTTCTGCGGTCAGCCAGGAAGCGATGGAGAACATAATGACCATAATTTCCTGTCTGCAAGTCCACATTCTTCTTATACTAGCTGATACAAGTGTTTCTACTCTCTGTTACTCATTGCGATGAGGAACTATGACTAAAAATGAAAATTTTGAACTATAAAACACTGATATATTTGATAAACTTTCACACACACAACATGGTAATATTCCGGATAATAACAATAACAAGGATGTGTCTATCATAAACAGCACGATGAGCAGTTCAGAGGCGACCTCTATGGTAAGTACTATACTACCATCCAATATAGTACTTCAGACGTACATTCTCAGAAATTTCTTCCTCAAATTAAGGCCGATATTTGACATTGTTAGACTTCTCTTGGCCAGAAATGCCCTTTTTGCCATTGCTAGTCTGCTTTTGATGTTCCTTCTTGCTCCATTCATCAATGGTTATTTTACTGCCTAGGTAGCAGAATTCCTTAACGTCATCTACTTCGTGACCATCAATACTTTTGCTAAGTTTCTCGCTGTTCTCCTTGCGACTGCTTCTCATCACCTTCGTCTTTCTTCGATTTATTCTCAGTCCATACTCTGTACTTATTAGACAGTTCACTCCGTTCAGCAGATCACCTAAATCTTCTTCACATTCACTATGGACAGCAATGTCATCAGCGAATCGTGTCATTGAAATCCTTTCACCTTGAATTTTAATTCCACTCCGTAACATTTATTTCCATCATTGCGTCTTCGATGTATACATTGAACAGTAGGGAGCGAAAGGGTACATCCTTGTCTCATACCCTTTTCAATACGAGCACTTCGTTCTTAGTCGTTCACTTATATTATTCCATCTTGACTCTTGTACATATTGTATATGACCCGTCTCTCCCTATAGCTTACCCCTCCTTTTCTCAGAATTTCGAACTTCTTGCACCATTTCACATTGTCTACCGCTTTTTCCAGTTCGACAAATCCTATTAACCGCAACGTCACAATTGCCTCTCTCGTGCCTTCACCTTTCCTAAAGCCAAACTGATCATCATCTAGCGCTGCCTTAATTTCCTTTCCCATTGTTTTGTGTATTATCATTGTCAACAAATTGGACGCATGAGCTGTTAAGCTGATTGTGCGGTAATTCTCGCACTTGTAAGCTTTTGCTGTCTTCGGAATTGTGTGGATGATGCTCTTCCGAAAGTAAGATGGTATGTCGCCAGAGTCACACAATCTACCCACAAACTTTAATAGTCCTTTTGTTGCCACTTCCCCCAATGATTTTAGAAATTCTGATGGAATGTTATCTATTTCTACATATCTATCTGATCTAAAGCCCTCCAAAGTTCTGTTAAAATCTGATACTATTACTGGATCCCCTGTCTCTTCTAAATCGACTCCTGTTTCTTTTTCTATCACATCAGTCAAATCTTCCCCCTCACAGGGGCTTTCAATGTATTCTTTACACCTATCCGCTCTCTCCTCTGCATTTAACAGTGGAATTCCCGTTGCACTCTTAATGTTATCACTTCTGCTTTTAATGTCACTGAAGGTTTTCTGACTTCCCTGTGTGATGAGGCTGTCGTTCCGATAATCATTTCTTTTTCGATATCCTCACGTTTTTCCTGCATCCATTTGTTCTTAGCTTCCCTGCTCTTCCTATTTACTTCATTCCTCATCGACTTGTATTTTTATATTCCTATGTTTCCTGGAACATTTTTATACAGCCTCCATTCATCGATCAATTGAAGTATTTCTTCTGTTAGCCAAGATTTCTTCGCAGTTGCCTTCTTTGTACTTATGGTTTCCTTCCCAACTTTTGTGAAGGCACTTTTTAGAGATGTCCATTTCTGTTCAACTGCCTACTGAGCTATTCCTTATTGCTGTATGTATAGCCTTACAGAACTTCAACCGTATTTTCTCTTTCCTTAGTACTTCCATGCCCCACTTCTTTGCGTATTGACTCTTCCTGACTAATGTCTTAAACTTTAGGGTTTTCTTCATCACTACTATATTGTGATCTGTGTTTATGTCTGCTCCTGGGTACACCTTACAATCCAGTATCTGATTTCGGAATCTCTGTCCATACCATGATGTAATCTAACTGAAATCTTCCCGCATCACCCGGCCTTATCCAAGTATATCTCCTCCTCTTGTGATTCTTGAACAGAGTATTCGCTGTTACTAGCTGAAACTTGTTACAGAACTGAAATAGTCTTTCTTTTCTCTCATACTGTATTACCCTTTCAATATGATCACACACTTTCTTTCTCTCTTCATCTTCAGCTTGCAACGTCGGCACAGATACATGAATTATCGTTTTTAGTGTTGGTTTGCTGTCGATTCTGATTGGAACACAATCTCTGCCCTACCTTCCTATTCATTACGAATCCTACTCCCGTTATACCATTATCTGCTGCTGCTGATATTGCCCTATACTCATCTGACCAGAATTCCTTGTCTTCTTTCCACTTCCTTTCACTGCCCCCTACTATATCTAGATTGAGCCTTTGCATTTCCCTTTTCAGATTTTCTAGTTTCCCTACCACGTTAAAGCTTCAGACGTTCCACGCCCCGACTCGTAGAACGTTATCCTTCCATTGATTATTAAATCTTTTTCTCATGGTAACCTCCCCCTTGGCGGTCCCCTGCTGGAGATCCGAATAGGGGACTGTTCCGGAATCTTTTTCCAATGGAAAGAACATCATGACACTTCTTCAATTACAAGTCATATGTCCTGTGGATACACGTCACGTATCTTTAATGCAGCGGTTTCCATTGCTTTCTGCATCCTTATGTCGCTGATCATTGCTGCTTCTTCCGCATTTAGGGGTAGTTTCCCACCCCAAGGACAAGATACTGCCCTGTACCTCTGACCGCACCTCCGTCCTCTTTGGCAAGGCCGTTGGCACTTCTTATTTGCACCGAAAACATGGTTTGGTTTGCAGCCTGACTGCGACGTCAGCCGAGGCAGCGTGTAAGCCAGCGTATGACTGACGCGGGCCGTATGGTAGCTAGGAGCGAAGGGAAGTCAAGTCGTGTCACCGTCTCTCAGGCCGTATTTATGTCTGGTCGCAGCGGACGTCTGAAGGGAACACCTGCCGTCGTTTGCTCTATCCCCAAGTAACAGCATCTGAATGGTCGCTTTCTCGGACACACATCGTTTCTTAACACTGTTGTGTATCAGTTTACAATCTTCGTAATTTTTGTATGTAGGCTTTAATCACAGAAAAAGTTTTAGCTCATCTACATATAAATTTGCCGTCTAGAATTTTTAGAACGGAACTGACAGTAGAACATTACACCTGAACTACATTTTTAAGAGACCTTGTATTGATTGGTATTTGCATCAAAGTCTTGAAACTTGTTATAGCTCAATTATTTAATGGGTATAATCACAAGCTGTCATCAGAACACTCTAGCATTAACATAACTTGTACTTAATCTACTACAAATAAGGACGTTTCTGTTCCAAATTTAGTTCTCAGTAAATTAAGTAAGTTACTCGAAAACTATTAGATGTAGGTTAATGGGGTTTTTATATCAAACTGAAACATCATACCAATTTTCATCTTTGTAAGTCTAATGTTCAAAATATTTAATATTATCGACTTCAGTTCCTCATAAAAACTCCGATTTTGACCAAAATATTGTTCTGATCTTGTTGAAACTTGTAACAGTGAATTCTGACATACCAATGCACTTTCTCACCAATTTTTGGCTTTCTACCTTTAATATTTAGCGCCACATGTTATTTATATAAAACGATGTATTTAGAGAAACATATTCCTCTGATCATTCTGAGGTTAACAATTTAAACATTAATAAACTGAAGCATATGTTGACAAAGTTCGGAAGACCATCTTTAATTTTTAATTTCATCCTTAGATTATAGCGCAATACTTGTATGCTACGCACACGGGTGTTTTTATGACGTGGTTCTAGTAGCGGTGAACTGGGGTAACACCTGGCACACTCGTTGGCCTCTGTGTCTCTCAAATCATAACGCGCTTGTTTCGCGCAACTACACCTATGAAAATTAAGAATATCAAAGATATTTTTCTTAACATAATAAGTAACAGTTTGTATATTTTATTATATAAAATCTATATTGATAACAGATATTATGTCGAATTCCTTCCTGAAGTTTTGGACGGAAAGAGAACCCAGTTCATTACATTGTCAAATTTTATTTTTCCAAGCAAAAACTGCAGTCACTTAATAGACATAACATGGAGTAATTGCGCATATAAACCATTAAATTTTAAAACGTTTTAAATCACGTGGCTAATTCAAGTTGGCTACTATTCTAGCCCTGTTTCTCAAAACTGAATTTAATCTTCTTGATCGACTTTAAATCCAGACACTTCATTTATAAACCAAGACAGAATGAAATTTATCTTATCGATGAGATCGTTAAGAGGATACCCATCTTGAAAAGGCTTCCTATTGAAATACTCATTGTCAATTTAGTACTTGTCGACGTTACTTTAAATTCCGGGCAACAGCAACCAACTTTTCACATTTTGAATGAAGTGGTCCGCACTAGCTGTAAAATAATTTTCAGTGAAAGTCACGACCGGTTTCTCGTCTATTGTTGGAGCATCCTCAGGTGATGTGAGGAAAAATTCTTACAATGAAAACTTAAAAGTGGTGTAGACAAAAAGGGATACTGATAAGCTATGACATAGAACGGTAATTTTTAGAGTAGTCACAAAGGTCCTTACTAATAAGTCATAACGAAACTTACTATTAGTACATGAGTATCTTCAGGAACATGTGATCTGTAGACGCTTGATAAAAGAATATTTTAACCGGAAGAGCTCACGTCTACCTATATCAATTACTTAATCTGTGTTACAGAGGCTTTAAAAGAAAATGAAATCCATATCTAGCGGGAAAGTAATACTTGTTCATGAATATATACAGCAGCACATAATCTGTAGAAGTTTTATAAGAGATTACCTTCACCCGAAGAGCTCATGCTTTCATATCTGTATCAATGACCTAGTTTACTGACAGTGGCTTTAAAACGACGATGTGTACATCTAGTTCTTCTGAGTATTAAACCTGCCACCAGTGAGAAGCAAATCCCACATCGCTTAGCCAATTATTTCATTAGTTACGGCTAAGTATTCACTAATGATCAAAACTCAGCAGGAGAAAGTGGCCGCTCGATATTCATCGAATGAATTTGCACTTTGTCTCTAAGTTCGTCCTCTTCGTGGCTTACTAACTTCGTGAAGTGGGCTTTGTTGGCCCGGAAACTTTATAAACGTATCTTCGGGGATTTAGCTCTACGAACTCACGAGTCTCAGCCTCTCACCGCAGCAAGAGATGGGCGTTTGCTACACAACTGCAAACAATGGAAATTATTGCTCTGCTACGACATCGTTATCTAAACATTGATGGATTTAAATTAATAACCACATACCTTTCTAATGCTTAGCAAAGAAATAAACCGAAAGATTATCAACTGAACGAAAAGCAACGATTGTTTTCTGTAAGCTTGTGATGTACAGTTTCGAAAACGCTGCCAAGGTTCGCATTTCATACTAAGGACTTAGCTTGGCGTCTGATATTAACTAACATTTTTCACGTGGACTTCAATTTTGGAGAAAAGCTTTTGAAATATAACAAATTACAAAATCTTAACCTTTTCGTCAAAATTGGTTTTCTTTGTACCAATGTTTATAAAAAGTAGCTCCTTCTTCCAGCTGATAGTCATACTTTTAAGACAAGTTTTTAGAGTTATTAATAACAAGCTCTTTTGTACTTTGCTGGCAAACGCTGCCAATCTGTTGAAAAGGGACTTGACTTCATAAACTTCATTCGTCGGAGTGTATCTTTTCACTAACTCGCCTCATCTCTTGTAGGTAGCTGATTCTACTTTAGAACATAAATCCCCATAAGTAAATGTCAGGTAGCAAGTATGTAAACATCACAAGCATAGATTTTTAAAAAAGTGGAAATAATACAAGGAGCCGGCCGGTGTGGCCGAGCGGTTCTAGGCGCTACAGTCCGGAACCGCGCTACCGCTACGGTCACAGATTCGAATCCTGCCTGGGGCATGGATGTGTGTGATGTCCTTAGGTTTGTTAGGTTTAAGTAGTTCTAAGTTCTAGGCGACTGATGACCTCAGAAGTTAAGTCCCATAGTGCTCAGAGCCATTTGAACCATAATACAAGGATAGTAAGAAGCATAATTCACCTTCACGTTTAGAAGTTAACTGATTCCCAAAGACCATATGTTTTGACATTATAATTATTTTACTGCAGTTTAAGACTGACAATTAATCAAAACATTCTACAGTTAAAATTAGAATTCACATTATTCACAAGTGGATACCATACGCTCCTCAAACATGACGCCGACAGCCGCTGCCTGTCGCCCAGGTAACATTCGAACAACCATCAAACAGTAGGTACTTTAAAACAGAAACAGGATACCATTTAAACTCCCGCATATCCAAAAATTTTACAGAATGTCAGTCATTTAAATGAGGTTAACGATCGACCGAACGTATGGCTTTTATTTTCTATCACGAACTGACCCAAAAACTAAAGTAAAAAGCAGGGGAAAACTATATTGGCCAGGGTTTATCAAAATAATAAACCATCAGTGAAATGTCTCTAAAAATATTAATTACTGATCAGCAGATTTGAAATTTCATAGGTGAACATTACAGGGCTTTTGCTTTAAGGCAATTTACAAGAACAGAAACAACGCCCCCTTAAGAAATGCATTAAAACTTTAAAACTGAGTTCTCGGAATCTAGCTAACCCGCACCACAGACGTCACTGAATGTTGCTAGCGAACGGGCATCTTACATTCCTTCCCGTAATATAACAAGAACAGGGGATCACCATAAAATCCAGTTATGTAAGAATCCCGTTTACACATTACTTTCCATCCACCTCTAAGACAGGTGGAGATGTTAAACACAGATCAGCACCGCCTTCTGTATCCGGCGATCTAGTATCCGACAGCACAGAACAACACTTTACCAAGAAGCACCCATCCGTCTGAAATCTAATGTTTGCTTCCGCGCTCCGCCCAAGCTCTGATGCACATTTCCACCCAAGGCCCAACTCTGCTTTACTTCAGAGAACACATAAGTGAGCGGACAGTTAAGGAGCGGACTGGTGAAGCAATTCCCACAACCTCACACACGTGAGCCGGAAGCCAACTGCTGCGCGCTGGTCTCTTCTGCCTCTCTTAAAGGCTTTGCGCAACCCTTCCCGCCACCTAATGGAGAAACAGAATACGCATGATAATGATAGCGGTGATCTCTCTGAAATCGATAGAGATCGTCTCTCATAATGAACATCTGGCGGAGTAGGACTAAGAGCTTTGCTATGAATTAATGGTATTCTTATTATCGGCTTAATCTGACTAACAAGAACTCTCATACACTTTTTACTCTTGGTGTGCTTCACCCGAAAGCTACATCTACAGCTACATTTATACTCCGCAAGGCACCCAAAGGTGTGTGGCGGAGGGCACTTTACGTGCCACTGTCATTACCTCCTCTTCGCCGGCCGAAGTGGCCGTGCGGTTAAAGGCGCTGCAGTCTGGAACCGCAAGACCGCTACGGTCGCAGGTTCGAATCCTGCCTCGGGCATGGATGTTTGTGATGTCCTTAGGTTAGTTAGGTTTAACTAGTTCTAGGGGACTAATGACCTCAGCAGTTGAGTCCTATAGTGCTCAGAGCCATTTTGTCATTACCTCCCTTTCCTGTTCCAGTCGCGTATGGTTCGCGGGAAGAACGACTGCCGGAAAGCCTCCGTGCGCTCTCGAATCTCTCTAATTTTACGTTAGTGATCTCTTCGGGAGGTATAAGCAGTGGGAAGCAATATGTTCTCTACCTCATCCAGAAACGCACCCTCTCGAAACCTGGACAGCAAGCTACACCGCGATGCAGACCGCCTCTCTTGCAGAGTCTGCCACTTGAGTTTGCTGAACATCTCCGTAACGCTATCACGCTTACCAAATAACCCTGTGACGAAACGCGCCGCTCTTCTTTGGATCTTCTCTATCTCCTCTGTCAACCCGACCCGGCACGGATCCCACACTGATGAGCAATACTCAAGTATAGGTCGAACGAGTGTTTTGTAAGCCACCTCCTTTGTTGATGGACTACATTTTCTAAGGACTCTCACAATGAATTTCAACCTGGCACCCGCCTTACCAATTAATTTTATATGATCATTCCACTTCAAATCGTTCCGTACGCATACTCCCAGATATTTTACGGAAGTAACTGCTACCAGTGTTTGTTCCACTATCATGTAATCATACAATAAAGGATCCTTCTTTCTATGTATTCGCAATAGATTCCATTTGTCTATGCTAAGGGCCAGTTGCCACTCCCTGCACCAAGTGTCTATCCGCTGCAGATCTTGCTGCATTTCGCAGCAATTTTCTAATGCTGCAACCTCTCTGTATATTACAGCATTATCCGCGAAATTCCGCATGGAACTTCCGACACTATTTACTAGGTCATCTATATATGCTCTCCACCGTATTATGTGGACCCATGAAACGTGGAAGTTTTTCTGGGTAATACCCTGGCCGGCTTGAGCTTGCACGCACACGATATGAACATAAACCAAATTCCCAACTTGGCGGCTACACTTCTGACGTTGCTGGCTGTTTCTCCTGGTCTGCCTCTGATGCATGCGAACAATATTACTTTGAGCCTAAATGTAGGACAGATCAATCTTTTCCGGCAACAGGTCAGCTGTCGTCCATAGTTCGACAAAGGTGAATTGAACTGGTTGATCAACATCAACTGAGGAGGGGTTAATTTATGCACAGCTGTATTAAAAGCCAGTCCCATCCACCTTACTGAGTTATCCCAGCAGGACTGATTCTTCGCTTTATATGTAATTAACGCCCACTTTAAATTCCAATTGACGCGCTCTGCGAAAGACGGCTGAGAGCAGTAGGGAATAGTTGTAACATGTTTAACGCCATAATCAAAACAAAACTTCTTAAAAGGAGCTGAAAGGAAGGCAGC
This sequence comes from Schistocerca americana, assembly GCF_021461395.2. Lineage (NCBI taxonomy): Eukaryota > Metazoa > Arthropoda > Insecta > Orthoptera > Acrididae > Schistocerca > Schistocerca americana. The sequence continues at coordinate 48,244,469 of NC_060120.1, forward strand.
AGCATTGTTCGAGACAAGGGTGTTACGTGGCCGGAAACTGAAATAAATACTACTAAGATATTTCATAATTGTGAGGGCAGTGGCCTCTCTACTAGGGATAAGTCATTCAAAACGACTAAGCTGTCGACGACAAAAAAGATGAAATGTGGGCCGTCCTCGATGCGAGGTAGTGGACCAAGTTAATCAACGAAGTGTTTATCCATTGGATTGTCTTCCTGTGAGGAACATAAAAATCCCTGTCGGATACTGAGACTGGGCTAAGCAGTTCTGAAGTACTCAGCGCTGGGCCATCATTCGTTTACCATGTGTGGTCTTAGGCTTTCCCGGCGAATTAACTGTTTGTACTGTTCTCGGATCTCCAGCCGGGTGCAGTCGTTTTCAAACCATGATATTTTGACAGCGTTCCTTGCCGTCATCTTCAATTGATACCTGCAGACTGAGCGTTTCCGCTGAATCTGCTCCCCTTTACACTCTGATCGCTCCCCACCCCTTCCCCGCGTCCTGCTGCCGCACGCGGCGCTGCACGGAATGGTGGGGGGGGGGGGGGGGGCGGCGGCTGCTGGCTGCTGGGTGCGAACTGTAGACCATCAGATGTCCTGTGGCCTTCGTCGGGCACGGAAGTCACTTCGGGTCGACGCTGTGCTTTTAGTTGACTGAGTACTGGGTCCCAGGCTTTGGTGAGGTTGAACCCGGCGTATCTGTTGAGCAGCCCATCAGCTATACGTATTTCAATCGCCTACTTCAGAACACAGTCCCAAAAAGACGAAGCCGACCATAAAACTTCCGTTTTCGCGTACTTCATAGTATCTCCAGTGTCCATGTAATATTCCGCAACCGCCTAAGATCACACATCAGATTCCTCTACGTGGAGGAGATGAACCAGAGACTCAAGAAGCTGGATAATATTCGCGAACGGAAGGAGCCTCTACTGAGCTCTCTCGCCTTCCTGATGCGGTGCCGTGAGCACAGCATAATACCGACATTCGCGAGAATTACCTATCACATAAACACCGCGGCCGCCTACCGGATCACAAGAAGAGTTAGTCTGGCGCTTGTAAGGGAAAGGGTCCGGTACACCCGTCGGCGGCTAGACACGAGATCTAAGGAAATACTCGCACTCCACTTAGAGATGGCTTGTTTGCTCTCGCCCGATTATTGGGAGTGGGTCGACACTGTCTCTTGGGCTCATGCGGACCTGTCTCGACACAGTGCCACTTCTTAACAAGTCTCCAAGTTCCGACGGCTGGCAGCCAGAGAACAACAGGCGTAAGACGTGCAACGACGAACCGTAATCAACTTCACCGGGAAGGAGGTTGACGACGCGGCAAAATCAGTTCTGGAAAAGGGACTAAATTTCGCACTAACACCAACTACTATTCCCATCGCAGACATCATCAGTGGTACAGAACAAGTAATTCCCACCCTTAACAGCATAGAAGCAGAAGAGATACGTCGGGAAACGTGCCGTGCGATTACCAAAGCCGCTGTATCGAGGCCGAACATCACGAAAGCAGAAAGAGCTGCCATTCGACAACTACGGGATGATCCCGAAATAGTTATTTTAACCGCGGATAAAGGAAATGCAACTGCACTGCTTCCATTATCAGAGTACAATGACAAAATGTACAACCTACTCGAGGATCCAGTATAGAGAAAACTGAAGGGAGACCCGACGGACAGGGTGAAAAAGAAGACTATTGAGCTTCTACTCCAGTGCCTGCCGAAGGAAATCTTCAAGAAGCTCTGACCTCGAGCTGCTGCACCCCCAAGGCTCTATGGGTTACCAAAGGTGCACAAATAGGATGTTTCTCTGCGCCCTATCGTCAGCGACTTAGGCGCTCCAACGTACCAGCTAACCAAATATTTAACGGCGGAATTAAGCCCTCACCTCGGGAAATGACAGCATCACATCAGGAATTTTGTACATTTCATTCAACGGCTGCAGGAGCTGCGCTTCCGTAACCGGGACCTCATGGTGAGTTCGCTGTGGTCTCGCTTTTCACCAGAGTGCCGCTCTCTTAAGCTGATTAGGGAGAAATTCAACCCGACAATATCTTTTCGAATTTGTCCTGACATCAACATTCTTTCTCTTCGATGGAAACTATTACGAGCAAACGGATGGTGTTGCCATGGGGTGTCCCCTGTCACCGGTGGTAGCAAACTTGTTTATGGAGGAGTTCGAAGATAAAGCACTGGAAACTGCAGCACGAAGCTTATGTGCTTTTACAGATATGATGATGACACATTTGTGATATCGCCACATAGAAGAGAAAAACTTCAAGAGTTTCTCCAACATCTGAATTCTCTGCATCCTAACATCAAATTCACCATGGAGGTGGAAGGGAATGGTGAACTCCCGTTCTTGGACGTCCTAGTCAAGCGCAAAGCGGACGGCACCGTGGGACAAACTGTATAAGGAAAGAAACCCACACTGATCCGTATCTCCACGCTACCAGCTGCCATCATCCTTCGCAGCGTGAGGGTGTACTGCGAACACTGGTACGCAGGGCCCGCGCAATATCGGATGAGGAAAGTCTACAAGGAGAACTTAACCACCTTAACGACGTTTTCAAGAAGAACGGATATAAAGAGAGTCAAATTTGACGTGTTTTCAGACAGAATTCACAATTCCAGCAGAGAGAGAACGAAGAGGACGAGAAGACAATGGCTTACCTACGTTACGCAAGCAAAGTATCGAACAAAATCGGCAGAATTCTGGCTCGGTGTAACATCAAATCTGTCTTCCGCCCACCTCCGAAAACGCTTGCCCTGCTACAGGGTGTTTCAAAAATGACCGGTATATTTGAAACGGCAATAAAAACTAAACGAGCAGCGATAGAAATACACCGTTTGTTGCAATATGCTTGGGACAACAGTACATTTTCAGGCGGACAAACTTTCGAAATTACAGTAGTTACAATTTTCAACAACAGATGGCGCTGCAAGTGATGTGAAAGATATAGAAGACAACGCAGTCTGTGGGTGCGCCATTCTGTACGTCGTCTTTCTGCTGTAAGCGTGTGCTGTTCACAACGTGCAAGTGTGCTGTAGACAACATGGTTTATTCCTTAGAACAGAGGATTTTTCTGGTGTTGGAATTCCACCGCCTAGAACACAGTGTTGTTGCAACAAGACGAAGTTTTCAACGGAGGTTTAATGTAACCAAAGGACCGAAAAGCGATACAATAAAGGATCTGTTTGCAAAATTTCAACGGACTGGGAACGTGACGGATGAACGTGCTGGAAAGGTAGGGCGACCGCGTACGGCAACCACAGTGGGCAACGCGCAGCTAGTGCAGCAGGTGATCCAACAGCGGCCTCGGGTTTCCGTTCGCCGTGTTGCAGCTGCGGTCCAAATGACGCCAACGTCCACGTATCGTCTCATGCGCCAGAGTTTACACCTCTATCCATACAAAATTCAAACGCGGCAACCCCTCAGCGCCGCTACCATTGCTGCACGAGAGACATTCGCTAACGATATAGTGCACAGGATTGATGACGGCGATATGCATGTGGGCAGCATTTGGTTTACTGACGAAGCTTATTTTTACCTGGACGGCTTCGTCAATAAACAGAACTGGCG